>NC_081439.1:103601049-103901049 GCF_949786415.1 Peromyscus eremicus
GTCATTTGTCATCCATTTGCAAATTGAGATCCACTTAAACGACATGGCTCTCAGAAGAGGAAGGGAGCTGCCAACTAAGCAATTATCCTGAAAATCGCATTGGGTTTATGAGAGATATTTCCTTTTATTTGAAAATAGAAACATGGTCATTCACTTCAACTATCAAACATTTTTACTGATTAGAGTGTCAAATACTGAAAACACCACACAAATGGAAATTTATTCAAAGGGGCATAACCAAGAAATTAAAAAAGAGGCCACTCTATTCTCTGTATCCATACCAGGTGCTTTCTCTCCACTCCCTGTCTGGAAGCTTCATCAGTCTGAGCTACACCTGGGTCTCTAATACTGTACTCTATATTCACACTTCAATTTTGCACACAATGATGAAGCTAATAATTAAACAGCAAGATTTGAATCCAGAACCACATAAAATCAAGGTTCATGGGTTTTTTTCTAATATATCACCTTTAATAATTATCAGGCAATTTCCTATAGAATGCTGCTATATATTGCCATGATCCATTGCCAAACACTGTACCTTATCTTGAAGTACCTACTTTAAAAGACCTGTTATACTACCCTGTTTATATGGGAACTATACTATACTTATTTCATCAGAGGATCGGTAGATATTTCATTTTTTTAAAAATTCAAATGGCACATTCCAATGCCTGCTACTCATCACCCATAGTCTTTCCAGAAGGTCTTTGTCATAAACTCACAAATTAGAATATTTTGAGCATAAATGAGCATACAAAACACCTACAGAAAGCAAAGCTTTGAATGGGCTTTTAGAATAAAGTTGTGCATATTTTTAAAAAGTCTCTGTGAAGGTAGCTATGGGGGTTGCCACACGTTTAAGGCCAGCCTAGACTACACAATTAGTTCCTGGGCTAGCCAGGATTACATGGTGAGACATGTGTCAAAAAAGAAGAAAAACAACATTAATTAACTAAACATATTTTAAAGTGTGTGTGTGTGTGTGTGTGTGTGTGTGTGTGTGTGCACGTTCCAGAATTTTCTTTCTTGCCTTCTCTGATTCCTTTCTCTCCACACAAGCTTCCCTACAGACAGCGTAAGCATTGACAAGATTACTCTTTTGTATGAATATTTGTCTTCCTGAGGAAAAGCTTCAGTCTCTCTCTGTGTGTCTGCAGCATTCATACCCCCCACTGCCATTGGACTGACTTTGGTATAGGTCGTTGTTTTTCTCTCTCGTACTAATCTAGCACACTCATTCAAGATGACTGCAATATAAAGCTCTGCCATTCTGACATAAGAGAGCAAGTGTGTGCACATTAAGCTTACTAGGAAATAACACTAATGGAATTTGCTTCTGATATGTTTACTAAGACTCAAACACTGAAGAAGATGAACAGCTATGATCATATTGGAAAGCTCTTCTGGAAGATGTGGCATGTTCACCGGCTAGGTTCTGAAACATACTACCCATTCTGCTTCCCCACACTGCTGAAATTATATCCAGTGCCATAAGAAAACAATGTCTTTTTTTTCAACTAAGAGAAAAAGGAAGGCAGATGTGACCTGAAAAATATCTTTTCGTTGAACATAGAGAATGTGATCTAATAGTTTTTTTCTTGCAGATAGAATGTCTATACAGTAAAGGAAAACTGCCTGGTGAATTAAACCAGAAATCCTCCCCACAAACACAACCTTTTCTCCCAGACCCCCTTGCCCAAGCTTTTATGTAATACTTAAATCAAAGAAAAACAAATTAAGGTGAACATCAAGGCTTGTTCTGTATTCAAAGCAAGATCAATCTTTCTCCATAGATCCTTTTCTGGCACTGATGTAGAAAATCCAAACATGGAGCTACTTAGGTCTGCAAATAACCTAATCTGCATACCAGATGGATCTAAGGGGGGGAAAACATACACACTTCTTCACACACATATTTTTTTTTCTAAAATGTGAGCATAGAAAAACAGATGCTTTTGCCTCCCAGAGGATATGTGGGCCTCTCTCAAGTAGTCTTGTGGAGCAATTTCATTTCAGATTTCTAAAATTATGAAAATGTCTAGATTAAACATAAAATTGGGAAAGGAAGGGTCTCTTTGAGAAAAAAAGACAACTGAATGTCTTATAAATCATTTTTAACTACTCAGAGATACTCAGTTTCACAGAAAACTGGATGAGGGGCAGGTTAGGAAGGGAAAATCACCCGCAAATGAGTAAACTATGATTCACTGATTTCCTTGACAGAAAGTTTGACACTGTCTGCATGGCCCAGTTTTTGTCAGTATGTATGAGACCTTTCTTCTGCAAACGAACCTCTGCTCCATGAATGAGAACTGTAGCTGGGGGGTTTCCCCCTTTGAGATGCTATATAAGAAGATAAAAATAAATTTCCCTAAAATACTGGATTTTATCTATACTTCACACACTTCTCCCTTATTACATTTATCGTGTCTGCCGTCACAGCAGGCCATCTATCATCCACAGCAAATCTTACAAAGCAAAGTGACTACGGAACATGGATGTGGGAACTTGGTATTTCTTCCTTAAATGTCACACTGGAGTGTAAAAACAGCTTTTTATCCTTGAAGTTCTGAAACTAATTCAGAACGATCTATTATAATTACTGTAAAAGCAAAGTTGAATATTCTCTTGGTTACCAGAGTCATTGAATAAGTAAGGTACAATTTATGCCTCGTGCATCTGTAACAGATGGAAAGAATAAGGATTGAGGATTAACGAAACAAGAACATTCCCATGAACTATCCAGTTCTTTTGTGTACCATGTTAGACTCAATATTCTCATCCCTCCCTATTTTCACAAGCCTTTCCCATAAAACAAATTTCAAAGGAAAGGCCAAGAAAAAAATACACAGCACATTTCTCACTGGGGCCTCATTTAGCTCCCATCAGTAGGATTACAAGCAGTTCCACAGAAGATCTCGAGACAACTGAGGCTTACTCTCTTATGAACTGGGAGAGCATTTCTGTTGAAAACCTTCTATAAAACATATTACATGTCCCTGGGATTTTCATCCGAAATGTCTGATCAAAGTAAACTACTGTCTGATGACTCGGGCGCTCACAAGAAACATCCATGATTATACACAATGTTGTCTGCTTTTCTGTTGTTGTTTCTTCCTTCTCCTTTAAGGCAGTCTGTCACTTCCTCTGGTACTAATGCACCTCTCCCTAATACCACTCCCTGCCTCCACCAAACACACCCCTTCTAGCTTGCAGTATTTAATTTACTGGGAATGGGAAACCCAAGATTGGTAAGAACTGTATGTTAAATCAGAGTCAAGCAGGCACTGAAAGCATGATGAAGAATTAATTATGGGCTTCAGTGCAGCAGCTCTGTGACTCTTAACTGTTCCTATCTTTAGATAACTTTCCCATCTCCTCCAGCTTAAGGCTAACTCTAGAAAGGGTGATGGGGAAGAACCACCTTCCAATAAGTCCATTTGTTCTGAGCACACCATCTGGACATGGACCAAAAGCAGTTATTCTAACAGCTTCAAGTTATCCTGAAGCTGAAAAATGCAATGTCTTGATGAACAACCCCTTTCTACATGGAAGTAATATGACATATGTCATTATTCACATCTCAAATACGTTTGTAAATAGTCTCCAGTTGATGGCAGCAATCCTGCTAGGAGAGCAAGAGCCAAATTATGGATAAGTTAATGGAGGATCAGAAAGTTGAGTCCACAGTCAAGCAGTGAGTGTATGACCAATTCTAACCTCTGGACTGTCATCCAGCGCTCTTCTAATGACACTACCATTGTCTATTGTTCCTTCTTGCCTTCCTTATGTGGAAAAGTACGATAAACTTGGCATTCACCAAAACAGACTTCCTTATTTTTCTCTGAGTTTGTCACATGTCCTTAGGAATATAGCTCATTTTTCTTGAAGAATTCAAAACCCTCTAGTTTTATTATGTTGAGGGTTGTCAGTGAATTAAAAATTCAACAAATGTATGGTCCCAACTTGCCACCAAAAGTTAACAAATTGTTGCCAGCAAGGATGTTTCTCACAAGCAGACACTGAAGAATACATCCCAGAAGACACCTAACAGCTTATTTTGTGTCATGGCAGCATGAGAAATCACCCCTCAAGACATTCATTAACCTTTCTTTTCCTTCATAAATAATCAGTCAGAAATGTGGCTCATATTTTAAATTAATTGAAAACATCTCTCTTGTGTTCTCTCATTCTCTTCCTTCTCTCTCTCTCTCTCTCTCTCTCTCTCTCTCTCTCTCTCTCTCTCTCTCTCTCTCACACACACACACACACACACACACACACACACACACACACATGCTTACACATACGAGA
Source organism: Peromyscus eremicus (assembly GCF_949786415.1). NCBI lineage: Eukaryota > Metazoa > Chordata > Mammalia > Rodentia > Cricetidae > Peromyscus > Peromyscus eremicus. The sequence goes on from NC_081439.1 coordinate 103,605,367, forward strand.
GAGAGAAATGGCTTAAGTCCTTATAATAACAGGAAAGTAAACATGCTATTTACTCAAAGGTACCATTCCATAAATATGGGTCAACCTAAACCTGTACCCTCCATGGGACCTTCCCTTTCTGCTTCATGCCTTAGATATCCTGTCTTCATCCTCTGCCAAAATTAGAACAATCATCAGCATTTTGCATTAATAAGATTATTGGAAATTGAAAATACAGTAAGTCAAAATGCAGATAATATCCTTAACCTACCTCAAATCCTAGCTTAGCTTAATCTACTTTAAACAAGCTCAGAGCATGTATATTAGCCTTTAGTCAGGTGAAATAATCTAACACAAAGCCCATTTTATAAGAAACTGCTGAATGGCTCATGTAATCTATTGAATTCTGCACTGACACTGGAAAAGAGCTAGCATGGTTAAAGTACTGTTCCAGAGATGAGGATGGCGCTAAGTAGTAGAGGACTTCCCTACCATGCACACAGCCCTGGGTTCCATCACTGTCAGTTCAGATAAACAAGAAGTACTCTCTCTCCTGCATGTACCAATGTAGACACCACCATAAAGTTGAAAGTGCATGAGGCAAATTGAAACATGACATACAGTCATGCTGAGGGGGCTGGTTCTGAAGCAATATTCCAACTCTGATATTTACCAAAATAGATAGATGTGTAAGTCCCTTATTTAAAACAACATACTATTTGGGAAAATCCTATTAACATCTTTCTATAGTCTTTAAATAACATGTATATTACCTATATTAACAATTACTACTACATAAATATTAAATAAATAGTACTGCACTGCTTGGGGGAACAGAGACAAGAAAATAGTCTGCATATGTTCTATTTGAAATGATTTTTCAGATTTTTTAATGTGGGATTGCTTATATGTACATGGATATGGAAACCATAGATATGGAGAATCTAACTGCACTTCCAGTATTTCCATAGGAAGAAAGAGCCAGCATTTAATTCCAGATTTACCATTTCTGGCTATCTAGCCTTGGAGAAATTATTTAAACTACCTTTGGGCTGTGATTCTTCATGTGTAAAATTAGACTTCAAATTTTCTAGGAATTACTCACACATACAACATCTAGTACAAGGCAAGCATACTTTAGACATTAAAATAAGGGCAGTTGTGATAACTACTATTATTGCAGACTTTCATATATACCTCCAGTTTGTTATGTGGACGATTCTGAGGCCTTGTCCCATTGTTCTCAAAACTCTGACAGCTGCATCCAGCTGTATCCAAAAAGGAACTCATAATGAAGCTTAACCCTACAGCCTCTAACTTGCATTACATTCTTCTAAGGCCTGTTCCAAACATTGTATTCATAGTTTTCCCTTGTTTGACTTACCATAATATTACCTTCAGGTAGGTACAAAACTTGAACACACATCAGGTTGTTCCTTTAATCTGTATGCTGTTCTTTGCTTTGTTCCCTGTATCTAGGACAGTGCTAGTGCCTCAATGTTTTACAAAATGCTTAATGAACCAAAAAAAAAAAATTAATGGTATCTTTTTTTATTTTATAATTTAATTTAATTTTACATATCAGCCACGGATTCCCTTGTTCTTCTCCCCCGCCACGCCTTCCCCCCAGTCCACCCCCCCCATTCCCATCTCCTCCAGGGCAAAGACTCCGCTGAGGATTGAGTTCAACCTGGTAGATTCAGTCCAGGCAGATCCAGTCCCCTCCTCCCAGGCTGAGCCAAGTGTCCCTGTATAAGCCCCAGGTTTCAAACAGCCAACTCATGCAATGAGCACAGGACCCGGTCCCACTGCCTGGATGCCTCCCAAACAGATCAAGCTAATCAACTGTCTCACTTATTCAGAGGGCCTGATCCAGTTGGGGGCTCCTCAGCTATTGGTTCATAGTTCATGTGTTTCCATTCGTTTGGCTATTTGTCTCTGTGCTTTATCCAACCTTGGTCTCAAAAATTCTCGCTAATACAAACCCTCCTCTTTCTCACCAATTGGATTCCTGGAGTTCCACCTGGGGCCTGGCCGTGGATCTCTGCATCCGATTCCCTCAGTCATTGGATGGGGTTTCTAGCACGACAATTAGGGTGTTTGGCCATCCTATCACCAGAGTAGGTCAGTTCGGGCTGTCTCTCGACCATTGCCAGCAGTCTGTTGTGGGGGTATCTTTGTGGATTTCTGTGAGCCTCTCTAGCACTTTGCTTCTTCCTATGCTCATGTGGTCTTCATTACATGATGAACCAAAAATTTTGCTGCACTTTGTTACAAGAAAATAAACTTATGCATTTAGAAAAAGAAAAAAAACAGCTGGCTCATTTGGTTGGAAAATATTTAGCCCACTGACATAATGAGACAATGAAGTGTACTTTGTAAACTGAAGGCCAAGTATGTAACACTGTATTACTGATGAAAATAATGATAATTATGATGGCTCTGAGGAAATGTTTCTCATACTCACTACAGCTGCCATTTGAGACCAGATGATTATGATTGTGGGGAGTGTCCTAAACATTGGAAGACACCTAGCAGCATGTCTGGCTTTATCCACTATATGCTAATAGCAAACTTCCCAGTAATGGCAGCCAAATATGGTGTCTGACATTGCCAAATGTCCCCTAAAGGAAAACCCCTCTGAATGCCCTAGGGCATTGCCTTCAGTGTCAAAAGATACAGATGGCCACACATCATTCATGTTAAGGCAAGAAAAGGCAGGCAAACATTTAGAAAAGTTTTCAATAAGCAAAACAACCTCAGTTAACCTGAAAATCCCATTAACCCCATTCTTTGAGTGCTCTATTCCCTAAGCTTTCCAGATAACAAAAAAAAAAAATGTACAGTACATTCTATTTTCTAATTTGTATGCTAAGTTCAGCTCATTTTCCATCTCAACAGCTAAGTACAGAAATCCAGTTCATGGGTGAAGGATCATCCGCTTTGCTTTTGCCATCTATTTTAAGTGACAATGGTGCTACTGACCTGGAAGTTTCAAGTGTTTTCATCCCCTCGTTTTGACATTTTAACTTTGATATTGACAACTACTCCTGTTTTATCTGGCTACAAGTGAAATATAACCCCCAAAAAAGGAACATAGTCTAATCAGCAGTGGTTCTACTGTATGTAATAAAATCACACCATGTTGTTGATCATTTAGAAGCATTCTAGCCATCGCACTGATTGTATAATTGAAAAAATGCCCCTGAATAAGCAATATTTCTTGTTTCTTCTTTCTGCAGGTTGTGATCCTGGGGAAACATTCAAGAGGTTATCACTACATGCTTGCTAACCTGGTAAGAACAAAAAAAATAGTTCTAGTGTTCCTGGGCAATATAGACCATTTAGTTTGTGTCGTCTATAATCAGCTGTAAAGGAAATACAAGAAGCACCTAATGTGTTCTCTAGATGCTCAGAGAAATAAATTCAGTAAATACCCAAACCAGCCTATAGTAGCTTTGTATTCTGTTATGCTGTCTTTTTTAGCAGCAAAGCTATCTTCTTTTCTTATTTAAAAGATAATTTGAGTTGGGCCTGGTGGAACTATCCTATAATCCCAGCTACTTGGGAGGCTGAGGCATGGCCAGAATTCAAAATTTTCCTGTGCTGCCGAGAAACTTCAAGGTCATCTTGTAAATATAGTGAGATCCCATCTCAAAATAAAAACTTTCCAAAAATGGCCCAGGAAACAGCTCAGTAGTAGAGTGCTTGGCTAGGAAGAAACAGGCAATGGTCTCCATCTCTGACAGCACAAATAATAATAATGGTAATAGTAATTAGATAGAGTCCCTCACTATTCTTAGATTCCATTTGGATGTCAACTGTTTTAATTAGGTTTCAGATGCAAATCAAGAGACAGAGGATACAAAAGATGACTCGCAACAAATACAAATGCACATGCACACCAGTCCTCAATTTGTGCTCTCAGAGGCTAAACAAATCTTTTCAAATCAGATACAACATGATGTACCTTTCTACTTACACAAAACACAACCTGGATCTATATGTTCAAATGTCTCATGCCTTTAAAATCCATGACATCCAAGAAGCTAGTATTCCATCAAGGTCACCCCATACCTCTTCTTATTCTGAAAGGACAACTTGTTCAGTGGGTAACAAAATGGCTTATAAATTAGAAATGCCTGTTTGGTAAAGATCTTATATAATACTGTCTCTACAGAATGAAAAGGTGATGTCAAATTATCACTGTACTGCTAAGAATCTATTAAATTATCACAAGTCCAAACCATGGTTTTGTTTCATTAGCACAACAAAATCATGATCATTATAAAGCTCTTAAACCAAAAGAATAGTAGCAATGGTAAGTGATTATTGTAATTGTGCTTTTAGATTTCTTAAATTAAGGCAAACATCTTGTTTTATTTACAAATACTTTTAAATTAAAAAAAAAGAAATGCTACTCAAGCCTCTTTCTTAGATAGCATCCAAATGCTATTAATTTCTGATTTAGTGTACATCTTCAATAAGCTCCTCAAAGTGGAGCACTTCCATCCAATTTGAGGATAAATGAATTGATTCTCTTAGGAGAAAAAAATTCAGTCCTTAGTTCATATATAAAAATACTCAATTTGGGTTTTAGACAACTGATAAGTAAGGGATGTTTTGAGTCAATGGAAGTTAGACTAGGGTATGGCAAGAAATGATGGATGCTACACCAAGGTACCTGAGACAGTTTTGATGAGCTTTCTAACCAATAGTCTGCTTTCCTTCTTCCATTTTCCTACCTTCATCCCTCTCGATTTATCTTTCTTCAGCCTTATATGTTCCATGAGGCAGTTAGATATACAACATAGTGTTTAAAATGTGGGGCTTTTATATTTACTGACAGTGCATGAGGTGACTCTAGGTAGTGCTCACACCAGTATTTACTTAATGAAAACTTTTGTCCTTAACAAACATTAAGAAATAAATATAATTAGAACATTAAAACCAAAGTTTTTCAGCTATCACCTCACATGGAGCTAAAACAGATTTAACAAAAGTGAAATAATGGTTAATGTTCAAGTAAACAATAGAATCTGGCTTCTTCAGGAGTCTGCAAACAATAGCTATGGTTGTGCATAGTTGGCTGAAGTTTGAGAAAGAATATTGAGTTGAAATTTAAAATGTTTTGGTCTGCTTGAGTAACCATAGAGACCCCAGTTTCCTTACTGTGGATGTAGAGGTGGGAATAGAGAGGATTTCTCCCATGTGTTGGGTGGGACCCTTGGGATTAATGCTAAAACATAATTAGAAAGGCAAGATATTTCTTTGGAGTGATAGCCTTGAAAGACAAGGAAGAGAGACAGTAGCACAAAGCTTCGCTTCGGACCACACTGTACATCTGATGCCACTGAAGAAAGGAAAGAGGGAGACTCACCAAGAAGAGCCCCAGACTATGGTGTATCTCTGAGAAAGTCTTGGCCAGAAAAATTAAAAAGTCCTTTACAAAGACTGCAAATAACAAGTCATTTCAGCCTCACTTTGATCAACTACTGCCTGGTAGAGGTCAAGGAAGAACATGTCTTTCTCTTGAAAGCTAAGGCAGAGCTTGATGGCACCTGAAGCTAGAGGCTCACTAGATTCCTTGAGACAAGTTCTGCCTGAGAAGATTTGAGCCCATTCATGTCAGTGATTGTTTCAGTTGGTGTAAGATGACCTAAAGAGACACTTCCTATTCTAAAATTCCAGCTAGGTCTCCTTATGCCTAATAACAATCTTTCAGATATGCTTTGCTTTCAATGTTGAAATCCAGACCAGACCCCTCCCCCCAAAAATAGCCTGCAGAGTGATGGAATAGCAAGAGAGAATTGCTATCTAGCATTGTGGTACACTCCTGTAAACACAGGAATTACAAGGTACAGACAAGAGGATTTCAAGTTCAAGGTCATCTTAGGCTATATAGCAAGACCACGTTGTGGGTATAATGAGAAAGGATGTAGCTCAGTTTTATAGTGTTTAGCTAATATCCACAAGGACACAAAGGCTTGAGTATGATCGAGAGAGAAAAAGAGACAGGCAGACAGACAGACCGACAGACACAGACAGACAAAGAGAGAGTAAATGAGAAGCAAGAGAAAGCTAGAGCAAAGGACACAGAGAGACGATGATAAAAAGATTACTACAATGTTCTAGAAATGAATGGTGAGCTGAATCTGGAGCACACAATTCAGGATAATGAGACCTTAGGGAGATGCCTCCTACAAGAACAAGCAAAATCTGTTCCTTCAAAAAGAAAGTAATGTGTAGTATCATGTCAGTGTGAGTCATGAAAACATGAACTCATTCATTGTGCTTTGAGCTGCCACTTTTTCCTCTAGTGACCTTCTTTTCATTTGAACTCAGCCATGTAGGTTCCCTAAGTCCCAGCACTCTATATTATTTGAGCAATAGATATAGAAACTGCTACTCAACTCTGATAATAATAATGAAACAGATAGTCCCTATCATGGTTTCCAGAAGATTTAAAGCACATAAAAATACTCCAAACACCTCTAGCAATGACATCCACATGCAGAGTAAAGCAAAACTATTTAGAAGCCATTTGGATGGTCAAAAAAGGAAGTGGAACTAAGATGTTTCCTTCCAAGATGAGCCATCTGGCCTTTCAAGAGGAGCCAGCTGGGTGAAAACTGAGGATGTGTATATCCTTGGGGGAACAAACTCTAGTCAGTCTTGGTGTTACAGCAGCACAGAAGCACTCCTTTCTTCTACAAATGCAAATTCAAGAACACTCACCCTCCCTGACCTCTTCTAATCACCTGCACCATAGCACCAAGTGGCCTGTTTGATCCTGAGCTCTACATATCTATCAAAGATTTCTATGTCCTTTTATATAAACCTTCTTAGAGACAGTCCTAAAAGGAGAAGGTCAGAATTCCATGAATGCTTCAACAGAGCCCATTCACAGGTCAGTGTGTGTAGGATAAGTGGGGGGAAAGGTGCAGAAAAGCGTATCTTGCTAAAATCTCTGGGAGAAACAAAAGATTCTACCAGGAATACAAGCCAGAAATGTGAACTGGTCAGGCTAGAAGTAGGCATTCCAGTTAAGGAAGTCTCTTTAGAATTCCATATCCATTGGTGGTGTCTTTTCTTGCTAGGGGCTGTTCTGTAATTAATTGTTTTATCCTCTAGAAGAGTGCTGCTACTCTGCTCTAGGCCCTGTGGGTAACTAATATGTATGCAAACTGTCAGTCAAGCAGCATCTCTTTCCCATATGGCAGGGTCATAAGTCCGGACCTTTTACACTGTATTACCAAGCATATCACGTATCATGATTTAATTTTTTCACATATGCTGACAATAGTAGCTCAAATGTTGTATGTAAAATCCTAGGATAAGATTAGGGATTCACATCATGAGTGAGATAACCCAGAGCCAGAAGGACAAACATGGTATGTACTCACTCACAAGTGGCTATTAGGTGTACAGTAAAGGATAACCAGGCTATAATCCACAGCCCCATAGAGGCTAGGTAACAAGGAGGGCCCAAAAAGAGATGCATGGAAATCCCTGGAAAGAGGAAATAGAAGAGATCTCCTTGGTAAAATTGGGGGTGGATGGGAACATGACAGATTGGGTTAGGCAGGTTGGGGCAGGACAGAGTGGGAGAGTAATGAAAGAGATGTCTTGATAGAGGGGGCAATTTTGGGGTTAGTGAGAAACCAGTTACCAGGGAAACTCCCAGGAATCCAAAAGGAAGACCCCAGCTAAGACTCCCAACAATAGTGGAGAGGGTACCTGAACTGGCCACCTCCTGTAATCAGATTGGTAAGTACACTAATTTTCATTAGAGAGCCTTCATCCAGTAATTGATGGAAGCAGATGCAGAGATCCACAGCCAAGCACTGGGCCGAGCTCTGAGAGTACTGTTGGAGAGAGGGAGGAGAGAATGTACAACCCAGAGGGGTCAAGGTCATCACAAGAGAACCCACAGAAACAACTAACCTGGGTTCATAGGAGCTCACAAACTCTGGACTGACAGCTGTGGAACCTGCATGGGACCGACCTAGGCCCTCTGCATGTGTGTGACAGTTGTGTAGCTTGGTCTGTTTATGTGGCTTCTAGAAGTGGGATTAGGACTTGTCCCTGGCACTTGAGCTGGCTTTTGGGAACCTATTCTCCATGTGGATTACCTTGCCCAGCCTTGATGCAGGGGGAGGAGCTTGGTCCTGCCTCAACCTGATGTGTCATGCTTTGTTGAAGTCCATGGGAGGCCTGCCCTTTTCTGAAAGGAGCCAGAGGAAGAGTGGAAGTATAGAGGGGAGAGAACGGGATGAGAGGAGGGAGGGGAGACTACGGTTGGGATGTAAAATAAATGAAAAAATTTAATTAATAAATAAAAATGTAATATTAAAAAAAGATTAGGGATTGATATAAAGGATGGAGGTAGTATAGTGTAATGCAAACCGAAGCACTAGCCTATGAGCTAAGAGTCAAGTTTAAATCCTTAGAATTCATTTAACTAGCCATCTCTCTGTACCTATTTATTAATTTGCAAGATGGAGAAGAGAGACCAGATCACTATTTCCCAGAACGCGTTATTTGCAGGAGCAAGTGTCAAGTAGTTCATAGCAAAACCTCTTTAGAGCTTATTGGTTTTGAATTTATATTAAATATATATTAAAATAACTATCCCATAAAGTCTGTGATTTCACAGACACCAATTTTTAGAACAAAGCATAAATCGCTGTTGAAATCTCAAAAGTACAGTCAATGTAAAAAAAAATTAGGTAAATTTTGGCTCAGATACAGATTTCAATAGAAAAACGTAAAGGTGGCATATTTAAGACTAAAATGTTAGAATACTCCAAGGTCACTTCTAGTTTTGTATTTCTTCCTTCTTAGATGTCACCCAGATTGACTCTGAAGGACAGTGTGAACACAGCAACTGGGTGGGTGCTACACACATAGGTAGAGGAGCAAAACCAGAGGTCTGCTGTCCTTAAGGCAGACTGAAGCATTAAAATCAGTCCAGATGGGCAAAAGCCAAGCGGACCTTGAGTGCCCTTAGCCACCTTCTAAACAGAGATGAGGGTCCAAAGAACTAATCAACATAGCCCAGTTGGTGATACAAGACAAATTAGATCCAGGTTGAAATGATCCAAGAGCAGATGTTCAGGACACCCCAGAAATCAGGCCAAATAATCCAAGTACTTGAGGTGCCCAGGGGAAAACACGAGCCATAGCAGGACACACTCAGTGCTGCATCCTTTAAGCACTGCTTTAGAAGACCTGACAGTTCCCAGGTGTTGGGGACAGCTACTGACCCTGCAAGTAGAAGTGAGGTAATGTCAGATGTCAGTGGTAGAGAATGTCAAGGACAGGCAATCAAGCAGGGTATTGTGAATGGGGCGAGAGGGAATCCAGAGTTAATGTTTCTTTGACTCCTCCCTGCTGTGCTCCTTATTTTCTTCGAACTTCTTTGATCAGAAGATACTTCTTGCCTGCCACCTTCTCAAACCATTTGAAAAATCAGGAAACGGACCCAGAAAAGATACTCCACTTCAACTTGCCCAAAGTATTACAGACAATCTGTCTGTGAAGTGACTTGGTCTTCCCACTCAAATCACCCGTGCATCTCAGCAAGACAGAAGGTCAGCTTCACAAAGGGCACATAAGAGTTTGTGCAAAGATGGGCTAGCAGGATGCCTCAGTAGGCAGAGGTATTTGCCACCAAATCTGATAACCAAAGTTCCATCCCTAGGACCCATGTGATCGAGAAAACAGACTTCTAAGGGTTGTCCTTTGACCTCCATGTATATGCAGAGATATAAAAATATGAAGCACACACTACAGATTTATGAGAATGAAGTGATCAAAGACAAAAGAGCTTTCTAAAGAAGAACAGGAAGCCGAGCATGGCATGATGGGCATGTAGTCTGAGCACTTAGGGAGTGGGTAGAATAGAATGCTTAGAATGAGATGCTGACTCAAATTAACAAACACAACAAAAACAAGGAAAGCTTTGTGAATCTGAGTTTTAAGCTGTCCCAAAATGGAGTGCATCTGAAAAAGCACATCGTATCCCGCTACTTCTCTTGGTCTCTCACTCTTCCCTCCCCTTTCCCTCTCATTGTCTCTTTTCTCTACATCCCCCTCACTCATATAATAGCATGTTAGGAGATATGGGGAGAGAGATATTAGATGATACCATTTTTTAAATTTTACTAAGACAAAAGTTACCACTCATAAGGTAGAAGGCAGAAGTACATCCAGGAGTAACCTAGGCTTGAAGAAATGACTGCTATGCTTACCAAAACTTGGAGTGAACCTAAAACAGAAAAGAACCTGCTTTGTTTCAAGAGAAAGCAAATGAGGTTGAGTCATGCTGCTTGGCTTGCCAATACTAACTAGTCCCTTCTGCTCCTTTCCCCTTTCAGGTCTTCCTGTTCTGTTCTCTGCTTTCCTTTTCCTTTGTTCTCCCAATTGTAATGTTCCATATAAAAATTCAAATGCTCAAAGCCACGTGTTGTGATCTTCTCAGCAGATGGCATATAAACACAGAGGTCATTGGGTTGGAGCCGGGGTTTGTAGGCAAGGGAAGTGGACTTGGGGGGAAAAGCTGCCACTGGTCCCAAGTGCCAGGAAACACAGTAACGTCCCCTGGGTATACAGCCTCTCTGGTGGCTCAGGATTCAGTTTCTTCTTAAAACAGAGATATAATACAGCAGAATACCAAGAGACAGAGGAATGGGGATTTGTCTGAAGTCTAAACCTCTATCATGCTGCTACGAGCCACAAGCATTAGTCAGCTTAAAGTGGACTACTTTACTCATTCCTCTTCCTCCAAAATGCTTCCCTGTGTCTCTCTGAATCTCCATCCCTTCCCTCCTTCCTGCCTGAAATTTACAACAAAAAATCACCACCTAGCCAATGTTTTAAGAAGATGAGTTGGTAGAATTATATCTTCTCTCCCAGGCTTCTCAATGCTGTCTCTAAAATAGGGCTACTTAGAAGATTTATACACAGGTGTTCCATGATTTTATGAGGTTATATCATAGGTTGAAAATATCATAACTTGGTAATGTATTTAGTAGCCTAAGCTACTGAATTCCATAGCTGAGCAACACAGGACACCGTAGAACATCGTCATTTACTCTGGCAGCAACATGACTGAGTAGGAGTAGCTCACTACCTCTGCCAAGGATCACCGCACAGTGTCATACCACGAGCCACAGAATATATCAACACTTAAAATATAGCTTGGAACAATGCATAACAGTTTTGCACGATTTGAAGACAAATAAAAATATTAACTTGGACCATCATCAGGTGGGAACTGTCTATACTTGGGCTATGGTTCCTCTGTCATTTATAAGAAAACTATTGTAGTTTTCATGTGGAAATGTTAGTAACTCAAAATAGAAACTAGTTTATTAGCTCCTCTGCCAGTTTTCCTTTTGTTCTGGCCACAGTATCGTCCATGATATATCTTCCTGATGTTTTAATGTTAGCTCGTTTTTCCCCTTCTTTTTCTTCTTCCCAAATCCCACACCCCCACCTCTGATATGTGGAACATTCACCTCTTTAGATCTGAATCCATGCTTTCTTTATAGCTCACCTTTGGGGTGCCAGCAGAACCAAAAGTCTGTTTATTTAGTAAAGTCTACCTTTTTCTGAAGAACTAGAGATTGGAAACAGCAATCCATTGTATATGTTAAGTATTGAGTAGAGTCAGTACTCCACCAGTACTTATTCTTCCTCTCCTTTTGCTTATTTTATTGCTGTTTTATCCATTTTCTTATGTCAAAACATAAATGCTTCAGTACATATCTCTTTTTAAAAAGAGAGCTTCTTAACTACTTACAAAGATGAACCCATTTATCCCAAATATTCATAGTCCAATAAAAGTGCAACAAAAATAAATTAATTAAAAATAAAATAGCCAAATGTAGACACATCAAATATAATTCTAACATTTTAGTATCATGTTCAGTAGACATTAGCCAAGTCAAGCCGCTGCAAAGATTGGATTGGTGGTAATTCCTGTTCCCTCCCTTCTATCATCTGACTGGTAACATTAGGTCAGTGAACCAGCATTAATCTACACACATTTGGTGTAGTATAACCCTAAAAGTATACACAGTCTCTTTTTTTTATTTCATTTCTAATGTATAGGGGTGGGGTGGGAAGAGCACACATATGGAGATCAGGGGACAGCTTGTAGGGGTTGGTTCTCTCCTACTATCATGTAGATTCCAGGTATAGAATTCAGATCATCAGGCTGGATGGCAATCACCTTTACCCCCGAGGCAATTCACCAGCCTCAAAGGTTAAATGTGTGTGTGTGTGTGTGTGTGTGTGTGTGTGTGTGTGTGTAATTTTAGTGCCCCAAATTGCATTCACTCCACTGCAAAGAAGACAGAGCACCATGTCCTCGAGAAACTTATAATCATATTAATGAGATCAGTCATGCCTAGCTATGGTAACTGGCCTAGAGATAGACAAAGAATGAAGAGAAAACATAACATGAGAAATCAGTACTGCTTATACTGTAGTCACAGAAAATTTTGTAGAATGTGACATCAAAAAGATTCTCTAAAGGCCTTTCTCCACTAACTAATGGAAGCAGATGCACAGATCCACAGCCAAACACCAGGCTGAGCTCCAGGAGTCCAGTTGAAGAGAGAGAGAAGAGGGATTCTACGAGCAAGGGGCATCAGGATCATGATGGGGAAACCCACATAGACAACCAAACCAAACTAGTGGGAACTCATGAAATTTAGATCAACAACTGTGGAGCCTCCATGGGACTGGACTAGGCCCTCTGCATATAGGAGATGGTTGTGTAGCTTGATCTGCTTAAGGGGCCCCCAGCAGTAGGATCAAAATCCATCCCTGGTGCATGAGCAGGCTTTTTGGAGCCCATTACCTATGATGGGACACTTTGCGCAGCCTTGACGCAGGGAGAGGGGCTTGGACCTGCCTCTACTGAATGTACCTCCCCATGGGAGGACTTAGCTTCTTGTAGGAGGGAGGGGGAGACTGGAGGGGAGGGAAGAGGGAAGAGGGGGATCTTTGATTGGTATGTAAAATGAATTTAAAAAATTCTTAATAAAAAAAGATGCTCTAAAGGCTTAGAATGATCCATTTACCTGACAAAACAGGAAAAATCCATCTAAACAGAACATCACATGCCAAGATTCTGATCACCATGCTTTCCCTGAATTGACAAAATGCAATTTTATCTCGACTAAAGCAAGGCTTTACTAGGCCGGTTAAAGAGCAATAGAAAGTCATTGATGTGTTTCAAGCAGGGGAGGGACATGATCTGATTTATGCCTTGAAAATTATCAGAGAAAAGTGGATGAATTTTACAATAAATAAATCATACCTGGGTAAAGCTGTTAAAAATAAAATAAAAGATATTAGAGGCTATTTCCCTCACCAGTAGCAGTTATAAAGTCACAATTACTTTTTTATCCCTATAAATAGCTCCAAATGGACTGAAGTCCCATTGGGGTAGTGACCATGTATGATATGGCTCACCATTCTAACCACTCAGAAAATTTCAGAGTATATTTGGTGATTGGATTAGAGAATAAAAGAGCTAGTAAACAATTCAAGTAACCTGTAATCAAGTGCTAATTGGTATGGTATAATCTTTCACTCTTTGCACTAACCCCACCCCCACCCTTGTGGGAGAACTGATCTGCTTTCCATTTCTTTCATTAGGAATCTGGTAACTTAAGCCACCACAATTACTTTGCATTTCTGTGTTGAAGCATTACCCCCGAGTGAACAATTCAAATTGCACTAAAGACAGGGTCAGTTTCATGCAAATGATAAGATAGATTGTTGGTTGTCCTTGGCAGCCTTCCAAGCCTACATTCTACTGCTTTTCTCTTCCCTCCAGCAGGCCACTTTCCTATATCTCACCCATGATCTATTATCAATTTAGTAAAAGTTACCTGACTTACCTTGTGCTTGTTTTTCTCTACGTACAAAAGGCACCATAAGGACAATTCCATGTGCAAGAAATCTTTGTATAATATCTTGAAAATAAATACTCTAAAAGTAAGCCTAGAATGAGTTTATTTCCAGGTCTGTTATCCATACTACCTGAAGGAAAATTATTTGCTTACATGTAAATCAATAGAGATTAGATAATACCAAAGTCATCTGAAACTTTTGAAGTTTGAATCATCAAATTAGGGACAGTCTGTGTTGAATGTCAATTGTTCAAACACCAGATTTGTGAATAATGGGCTTAGAGAATTAACCAAGGACTGTTTACAGGACCTTGAATAAACTTCTTAGGCACAAAGTCATGGCTCATCTTATACAGCCGAATTCAGATATGAACAACAGTGCTCTGGATCAGAAAGATGCAATATGATAGAAAGGTGATACAATTGATGAAATCTAGCATAACTTACAAATCGAAATGAGTATCTTCATTGCTCATGTTTCCAGGGAATAGTTCCATCATCGCAGAGGCAAACAGCCATATGTACAGATATTTAATACCTGAAAAGGAGAAAAGAATTTCCTTTTTTATTTAAGAAAATTTTTATTCATTTTACGTACCAACCACAGATTCCTTTCTCATGCCTCCTCCTGCTCCCTCCTGGCCTTCCTCCCACCCTGGCCCACCCCCCATCTTTTCCTCCAAAAGGGTAAGGGCTCCCATTGGGAGTCAGCAAAGCCTGGTACATTGAGTTGAGGCAAAACCAAGCCCCTCCCCTTTGCATCAAGGTTGAACAAGGCATCCCACCATAGGTAATGGGCTCCAAAATGCCAGCCCATGCACCAGGGATAGATCCTGATCACACTTCCAGGGGCCCCTCAAACAGACCCAGCTATACAACTGTCTCCTGGATGCAGAGGGCCTAGTCCAGTCCCATGTAGGCTCCACAGCTGTTGCTCTAAATTTCATGAGTTCCCATTAGCTTAGTTTAGTTGTCTCTGTAGATTACCCCATCCTGATCTTGACCACCCCCCTTGCTCATAGAATCCCTCTTCTCTCTCTCTTCAACTGGACTCCCGGAGCTTGGCCTGGTGTTTGGCTGTGGATCTCTGCATCTGCTTCCATCAGTTAGTGAAGACAGGCCTTTAGAGCAACTTTTTGATATCAAATTTCTACAAAATTTTCTCTGACTACAGTACAAGCAGTACTGATTTCTCACATTATGTCTTCTCTTCATTCTTTGTCTATCTCTAGGTTAGTTACTGGATGAAGGCTCTATGATGACAGGGTATTCACCAATCTGATTACCAAGTTAGGCCAGTTCAGGCATCCTCTCCACTATGGCTAGGAGTCTAAACCCGGATCGTCCTTGTGGATTCCTGGGAATTTTCCTAGCACCAGATTTCTCCCTAAACTCATAATGTCTCCCTCTATCAAGCTATCTCTTTCATTGCTCTTCCACTCTGTCTTTCTCCCAGCTCGACCATCCCCCATCCCTTGCCCTCTATTGCCCTCCCATTCCCCAGTTTACTCATGGAGCTCTCATCTATTTCCCCTTCCCAAGGTTATCTATGAGTCCCTCTTAGGGTCCTCCTTATTTCCTAGCTTCTCTGGAGCTGTGGGCTGAAGTCTTGTTATCTGAAAAGGAGAAAAGCATTTTAACTCACCCTGTATATAAGCATTGGATTCCTTTCAATCTATCTCTCAGTCGCTTCACTGTGCAAAGTTCACTGAGACAACCAAAGGAAAAGATACCGCTGTGGCAATTAGGCAAGTAGCACTGATTTTGATGTTTAGTGTAAGCCCACAAAAGTAATTGAGTATCTAATCATGAGTTGTAATTGGTAAAATCCCCACGAAATAATAAAATGGGCTTAACAGAAATTCCACTTAGTACAACAGGGACCTTGGGATCTTGGAGTAACTTAGCAATGACATTGTAGAGTGAGTATACAAATGTACTTATTATACAGAAGGGAATGTGAAAATAAAGAGAACAAAAGTCCATAAGCGGTCATCAAAATGTGCAACAGCCCAAGAAATCATTAGAGAAAGAGGAAAAGAAAAGAAAAAAGAAGAAAAAGGAGTCCAATTTTTGGTAGACAATACAGCCAAAATTGATAGAGAGCTTTCTTAGTCATTATGTTGCTAATTGAAAATGTTCATAAAGACCTAGAGAAAGGATAATTCTTATACATGGTTGGTGGGAATATAAATTAGCACAGCCATTTTGGTAAGTGATAAGGAATTTCCTTAAAAAAAAAAACTCTAAAAAATAAACTACCATGTAGCCCAGCATTGGCACTTCTGGGTGTACTGATGTTCCTTGACTTGGCAGACTTTACCTCCCGATGAATGCATCATAAATTGAAAATATAGTAAATCAAAACTGCATCTCAATCAAGCCATGTCAGTGGCAAGGACTTTATAACCCCGGATTCTAGAGAAACTGAGTCAGGTTGATTATGATTTCAAAGTTATCACAGGCAACAAAGAAAGAATTTGAGAGAGGGAGTGGGGAGAGAGGAACAGAGATGGGGGAGGGAAGATGCATTTAACATACATAACTCACTGAACACTATAGCTTGGCTCCACAGCCCACTGAAGGTTCTGCTTGTTTACCCTTAATGGAGTGACTGACTGGGGATCATGGCTCACTGCAGCTCCATAGCATCCTAACAGTATCATACTGCATCCTGCTAGCTCATTTGTTCATATAATTGCTCACAAACTGAATTTTTGTCTGTCATCTCAGTTGAATTAGTGTTTTGCTGAGGCTTTGGGAGGAACCAGGCCTCAGTCTGTAAAATGCAATGGAGTATATCTGTTTATGCCTGTAGTTGTATCTAAGAATTTGTGAAAGAAATCAAATGATAGAGATAGATGGAGAGCTAAATATCAGGCAGATTCTACCATCTACCAGTACTTTCCTCTAGCTTCCTTCTTTGCCCCGTTACTCTTTACCCTTTTATTTATTTACCTATTTCAGCTGTTTTTTTTTTAACCATTTCTGTCATGTAAGATGTTTTACAGAGGTTTGAGTAAGAATGGCCCCCATAGGCTCATATTTGAATGCTTAGTCATCACAGAGTAGAAGTATTTGAAAAGGATTGAGAGGTGTGGCCTTGGAAGAAGTGTGTTTCAAAAGTCCGTGTCAAGCCTGGTGTCTTTCTCTTGGCCCACAAATTAGGATGTAACTCTTAGTTACTTCTTCAGCACCATATCTGCCTGCTAGCATATTCCCCACAATGATGATAACAGACTTAAATCTCTGAAACTGTAAGCAAGCCCCCAATTAAATGTTTTCGCTTATATGAGTTTCCCTGGTCATGGTGTCTCTTCCCAGCAATAGTAATCTAAGCTAAGACAACATTTGTATACAAACTTGAGACTGGTGTGTTGGCAACTCCAAAAGAAAAATCCAGTAAAACATTGTAATAAAGAAAATGCCTTAAACATGGTGATATTTTAAGTAACTAGTAACCAGCAGCCAACAAGCTCTTCCTCGGAGACATGAGCCTAAACTTCTATCACTAACTTTAACACCTGTATTTTCCTTTATGTACTTTAGGTTCTCAATGGACATTTCCATGGTGTCATCATTTTCAGAGGTTTAAGTGAGACTGGAATTCAATATTCCCACATAATGTTTTCAAGTGGCCAGCTCACAAAATGAAATCTACAACTTAAGAAAAAGTGAAATGTCTTGGAAAGTTATGATAGGAGGCATAGCAGGATCGAGAACCTGCAAATATCTCCTTCCATACAAAAGTAGTCACCCAATAGTCCCCTTTGAACATACACAGCCTCATTCTTTACCACTTAATCTTGGGATGTGGAGTGGTTATTGTTGTCACATCACTGTCCTTGATGAAGTTGTTGCGAGACACCTATCTCAGTTTTCGATAACCGGTGAATTGTGTTTACTCATAGAAGCTACAGAATGCAGCAACATGTAATAGAAGGGACAGCATGCTTTCGATCATGTTAGAAGGCAAGCAGGAGTCTGCCGAGTGCCGCCCAACATTAGGTGCCGCTCTGTCACCTTCTTCCATTCTGCCCATGACCTGCATATATTGGTGTTCCCTGTTTTGCTTCTGGTTATTGTTGTTGCTTCTTTTACACTGTTTTATTCATAGAGGTTTTAGTGGGACTGGGAAAATAGTCCCACTCCTTTAGATGATCAGGGGAAATCAAACTCGAGAGAGATTTGTGAGCAAGTAAATTAGTAGTGCCAGCTGATTTGATAAAAATGAAAAGTACAGCAAGATCCGGTCAGCTGCAGCACATTATAGAAAGTGATTCCACTTGGATTATTCTACTCCTTAGGACAAACCTTGCCTTTAAAAAATCCTTCTTATATTATGAATGTAATTTTGGTGACCTCTTTGCTGAAGTTGCCCATCTAGTCTCGATTTTCTGTACCGACAGGTTGTATTTGTGCATGCCACCCATAAAATCTAGCAAACCGATGAAAAAGTAGCAGGCTTTAGGCCATGTCAGAAGAGGAACAGAAAACCTAGCAATAATTGCCCAGTTCCTCTCCTTACTTACTAAACAATTATCTCCTGACACTCTTGTCTCTCCCAATAACCTTCACACAACCCTTCTCCCATTTCACCTTCCAGGTGTGGGGTGGCTGTTTCTGTTGGACTATTTTATTTATGGACTTTTCGGTCAACTCAGCATATATTCCCTCCCACTTCTGGGTCTGTAGGTGGTCATCTCAAGAACTGAAAATCAGCCAGAGCTTGTGAAAAAGTGAAATGCCCTGAAGTGAAGTACAATGAGTGTGATGAAAAAGGCTTTGAACAATGTCTGAGGAGCAGATGAACCAAGAGGCAGCCAGTTCCTGCCCAGCAGCCAACACTGTTCTCACCTTCCTTTGCTCTTTTCCCTGTCTTCCCATGTTCGTTAGTCCTTCTACCTCCCATGCAATAAGTGAAAGTTTCTCTTCTATTTTTCTTTTAGAGAAAACACACTGGGCTCGGTGAGTTTTAGTCAAATATTCTTGTCAGCACAAGAAGTGAACCTTAGTTATGTTCAAAATACCTGAACATATTGTGACAAGAGGCAAAGCAAGAAGGAAACCTCTTCATACCTGCCCATAATAGAAACATTAATCGCCAATATTGCCACCTTGTCACAATCACCCACTTCTTCCTCTTCTTATACTTTAGATATTTGTCAGTAAGCTCCCTTATATTAGTGTCTATGTATAAGTTATCCAAATAATCGAGTCTGTTGCCTGCATCTATGGACTATATTTACACATACCAAAATGTAAGCTAGAGCTATGATCAGAAACACAGTGCAGTTTGCACCATGGTCCAAGGGAAAATCATCACTCCCTTGGTCTTTTTTCACTCTTTTCCCATGGAGATAATTTTGGATCACCTCTTTCATCATGTTTTCTTTGTTAAATTTCTCCAGACAGTGAAGTCTCTTTGTTACTTGGAATTTTAACTGCAAATGTCAGCAGTTCAATCTAGCAATATGTAATTTAAAAATAACATGTTTGAATGCATGTTAGAATGGAAACTGGTAAGCTATAAACAAACAGACTACCTTTGCCTCTTAGATATCAATTGTAAGTTCATTGTTTGTTAATGATATTTCCCATTTTTATTTATTCCTTTTCTCATATGGAATTTGTTATCATCTCTATGAAATTAGTATCATTCGAGAAATTTAGGAGAGACTCCCTTTCAATATACTTACCATTTTCTATGAGGTCAGGCAGACAAACTCAAACAGTGAAATTCCTTTAAATGATGAAATAACAGTAACTGTGAGCTATGACCTTCCAGTGCCTGTCTCTGCATCAGACTGTTTCTCCTAACCTACCTCATCCTGCCACTGTGTCCTGCCTCTAACACTCATCTGTTGCCCTACTCACATATTCTGGTTGCTGTATGGGCTCCTGACTGTCATTACTATCCTTATATTGCTTTCAATGATTAGCACCAATCTTATACCATAATGGCAGTGAGTGTCTTACATGATGAAAATTATTTAATAAAATAAAACAGAAATGGATATTTCCCTGAATACTTTGAATATTATTCACAGAGTTTCAGGAACTGGACATCTCTTGCCCTTAACTGAGATCCTCGATCTTAAAAGAACTGGAGTCTTTCTTTTCCTCCATCTTGATGTGTCTTCTCATGATTGTGAAATAATTCATGGTCATCTCTCTTCTGTCAAAGTCATGGGAAATACGTGTTGAAATCAGGCTTGATTTAATCCTCAGAGATGATAGTATCTCACAATATAAGCTAGCACTTTGTAAAGGAACAGTGACTGAACTGCTAAATTGATTCTGAATAAAGTTAGTCCAGGGTCTAGCTGAATCCTGAGATTTATTCAGGACCTCTCTCTGAGCTCCTCTTGTTCCACCCCTGACATTTCTCCCTTTATTTTCCGTTCACTGTCCAAGCAGTCAATGTGGATTTTTGCATTTGTAGAAATTTTAGAAATCCATGGTCTCAATATTCTCAAATTAGTAACATTTTGTGGCAATGCTTAAAGGTAAATTTTGTAAGAATTGTAGAAAAGTTCAATTCCTTACAATACTGAGAAAGCAGATGACTGTGGACCAGGGCTCAGCCATACTCTCCCCCTGTTCATAATGTGTAGCCCCAAACTTAGTATTTTAAGTGTCTTTCATCTTTTTTCTTTTTTATCATCCAAAGTTTCGAAGGTCTCTTCTACAGGGTTATGTTTATACAATCTTTAGATAGACTTAGCCTCAAAATCATCCTTAACATTCCTTGCAACCAAGCAAGAAGTGAATTTTGAACATTTATAAGAAATCGCAATGTCCAATGTCCTAATAAGATGGGTAGAGAAAGTGAGCTAGTTGCCAGCCAACTGCCTTTCTCCAATTTCGTTATCTTACCATGACCCTCCCTGCAACATTTCCCTCCCATCATTTGAGTCCCCTTTTTGTACCCTCTATGGGTTTGGGGGTATCCTGTTCTGTTTAGTGTCTTTATTCTGGTTTCAAGGTTACACAACTTCAATAAAACACTATAAAGAGCTGTGTGTGTCCAACCCAATAACTATATCTAACCACAACTTATGACAAAGCATAGTGCTTTAAAATTTGGGAGCTAGGAGTCTAACAGTGTGTGCCTTTAAATCTGTACTCATCACTGATCCTCTACGTTCCTCCTAGTCTTGCCATTCCATGTTTCTAGTCTACGTACTATATGTCTGCTAGTCAGCGTTGTTATAATAGTTACTTCACTAACTGTAGGTAGTTTGGAGCCTCATTTTATAACTTTGTCAACACAACAATAGACTCTAGCAAGTTATTTAAAAACAGAAAATAAAACATGTCTTATAAAAGTAAAACAAATATAGAAGGCAGAGCAGGAGCCACCCAAACCTTCTTTCTCTGCGGTCTTCTGCCACTGACCCTTCCCCCATCCTTTTATTGAAACTTTTCATCATCCACGTGTTCCGTGATTATTTGATGTATCTTTTGAGAGAATTTAAGAGCTTTATCCCCAATTTGACCACTGTGAAGACTGTAGTTAACCCAAATGAAGAAGAAATCTGGCAAAGGAATCAGAGACCTTCCCCTTTACCCATAACAGCATGCAAATAGGCAGTCAGCTTTCTTATGCAGTATCTGTTACTGCCCAATAGGTTTTCACTTGGTAAAATTAAAACTATTAATTAAAGTCATATTCTCTGTTTTCTGTTTTTCTTTATTTGGGGAGTAAGGAGTTGAATAATAGACTTTCTTAGCAATGATAGCCTCTGCTAGGTTTTATACACAAGCTTGCTTCTCTAGTGACTTTAGTGCAGGGGTTAGCAAATTGGAGAAAATAATGTCTTAGTATCTTTCATGAAGGGATCCTTTAGGATAAAACTCATCATAACAACTTAATATTAACTTTAAAATGCCTTGTGGTTATTAGAAAGGAGGAGTGATTCTTAATATGCAAACCAAACTAATTGGCTCCTTCTCCAATCTCCTTAAATTCATATCTCACAACGAATGGAAATGATGGGGATTCTAATTACTGAGAAAGTGTTTCACTAAAATATTTTCTAAGACCATTTTTTGAGTCATTTTAAAGCACTATGAAATTAAGGGAGTAAAGTCAGGGTTGATGATTGAAGAGGGACACATGGGACATTTCTGAGTACTGGTTATATTGGGGGCAGATATTAATAATATCTTCATTTAAAGATGTGCACATACTTCTTTGTGATTATCACACTTCAAAGATGTTTTGAAATTCAAAAAGAAAGTAAAAGAGTTTATAATAATATGGGTAATATAGGCATATGCATTTATCAAAAACACATTGAATACACTTTTATGACTGTATGTTTCATTAAATATAAATTTTACCTCAAAAGGAAAAAAAGAGGCTGGAAAGAAGACACATACATATGTGGGCACATTTACTTGTATGTACACATGTACACACCCATATGAACATACTTATACCACAAATACAAAAAGGAAGGGAGAAAAATAACTATATAAACATGAAATTCTAGTTATTGGCACATGTATTAAATCTTTGGAGGTAAAGGATATTAATATCTGCACATAATTACCACTTCTTTGTTTGAAATATATTCCAAAAATGAAACTGACTTGTGGACAAGAGACTATTAATAATAAAGTATAAATATTGACTATAAGGGTGTTCACTGTATAGTACTTTCAAAGTTTCTGTATATTTGAAATTTTCTTACACTAAAATGTTAGAGGTAAGGTTGTGTTGGGAGATTGCTCAGTTAAAAACAAGTTATACATAAGAATATGAATTCAGGTCCCTAAAACTCATGTACAAAAGGTGGGCATGGTGGTGCATGCATGTTATCCAATTGTGAGAGAAGGAGAGTTGGAAGAGACAGGAGAATCTCTGGAGCTAATTGGCAGCCAACCTAGCCAAATCCATTAGCTCTAGGTTTAGTGAGAAACCTTGTCTCAGAAAAAAATGAAGAGCAATTGAGGAAAACACTCAACACTGACCACTGGTCTCCACACATATGTGTACACACATGCTACGTGTACATTCATACACATAAAGACATAAACACATGAACACATACAAACACAAAAATCTCAAGATAATCTAAATTTAAAATGTTTATTTTTCTAAAAGAATTTCAAACATGAGTACTGTATTTACATCATTTCTACCTTCTCCCTCTCCTCCCTTTTCTCCTTCAACTCCCTCTTCAAATCAATATATTTTTTAAATTTTAGTCTCTTGATTTTTATAAGCAGTAAAACTGCCACAGGCACATTCCACAATTTTCCCAAATGATAAATAAATCCATTTCCTTTACTAATTTCTTTTTCTTGTTTCTTTTTTAATGCAAGAGCAATGAGGTACACAGGCTATATACCCGAATTCTGGCAACAGCCATGTAGGAGGAAAACTCAGAACTAGCCAACTCCTATATTTGAAATATAAAGGAAATTCCCATCTGCTAGGACCCTTTCGCTTCTCACTGCCACAGAAGTCTGCTGCCTATAAGCACATTTTTTTATTTCTTTTTCTGAAAATAGTTTCTTTTCATACAATGTATTCTTATGGTTTCCTCTCCCCCAACTCCTCTGAGCTTTCCTCCACCTTACCTCCTATTGATATAGAAAGCTGTTATCCATTCATTAAGGATTCTAACACATGAGCAACAAAGCACAGAAGACCCACAGCCAATAGAAGTAGCAGCAATTCCTGGGTAAGGTATCCCAGAAGACAGCAATACCCAATGGAGTTGGCAGTGCCCATGTGGAAAGGCTTAGGTGTGAACCCTGGGGAAAGCACTTTGAAGAACTTGGGTGACAAAGACACCAGATGGTAACAAGAGCAAGTTAAGGAGCAAATGGTGGATGCTATACAGATGTCAAGACTCATTTATGGATTCATGTGAGACGCACCCTGGGGTTTCTGCCATCATATACAAGCCGGCTGTCAGCTTCACTCACTGGTATTTCTGTGAATCACAAATGTCTAAATATTCATCACCAGAATCTGAAGCACTCTGCTATCTTCAGCATGTTAAGGTGAAGAAAGATTTTTTTATAGCACTTCTTAATGGTCAAATGTCTTCAATATTCTCTAGTCACATAGCATTAAATATGACTCTATGTAGGAAGACTGAAAATACAGATAAATGAAACAAAATACTCTTGCAAGCAGAACCTGTGTTGTTCCATGTGGTACTTAAATCAAATAAAGTCATAGACAGGAAAATGGAAGTGTGCACCATGTCTTCATTGTGCCTATAGTTTCAAAGACATGGTATCCTACGAATTAGTTTCACATTGAAGACCTTCTTTATTGCTAATAAGTAATCCCAGGGAAGGAATCCTTCATTTTTTCCTTAGTCTCCAACAGATAATGTAAGCAACAACGTATGCCTCTCACAGTCATGATCCCTTTCACTGTCTTTCCAGGGTTTTACTGACATTTCACTGGAAAGAGTCATGCACGGGGGAGCTAATATTACAGGTTTCCAGATTGTCAACAATGAAAACCCAATGGTTCAGCAGTTCATACAGCGCTGGGTGAGACTGGATGAAAGGGAATTTCCTGAAGCCAAGAATGCACCCCTAAAGGTAATGCTCCATGACACATAGATAATGAAGGCCAGCTTTCCAAAGCTTTTCGATATGGACATTGCATACTTACAACCATCCTGTGGTCCAGTGCTTTTTCCCCAGATGTGATTTAAAGATGCTGAAAAAGACAGTTGTAATTGATTCTATTATATAACCCCACCCCCATATAAAGAAACTATAGAGAATAAGATTTTATAAAAAGCTAGTGTTTGAAAATAAGTCAACTTTAATTTTTAAATGAATTTAATTTCTAATATTCTCACAGTAATTTACACTAGTACAAGAACCTGAATCAGGCAAAGGGTGGAGGCAGTGGGAATAAGTAAAGAAGATTGATAGTCTGAAACAGAAAATTGGATTTTACATTATTTATATGATTGTTCCATGATAATAAGTTCCATGAATCTCAGAACACCCAAGTGAATTAGTCTCTAATATAGACTATGTATTACCTATATGTATGGAAATATTGAACAGAAATAGTTGCCTGTCTACAAAAGTGTCTTTAAAAATAATTAGATTATATAAGTTGCTCATTTTCTCAAAATCTAGATAAGAATAGTAAAAGTAGAAAGTCATATTTAGAGTCCATATTTTTCCTGTGTTCCCTATGGTTAGAGATCCTATTATTTACTCACAAGTTTAAAACAGATAAATTAGGGGAAATTATTCATGTACACAAAGGATCTTTCAAATATATATATTTGTATACTTGAATTGGTGTGCTAAGAGAACATCAATTCAAATATGAAACTAGCTTTTAATTCTCCTTTGCTGCTGTAATGAAAATGTGTACTATGTCCACAATGTAAGATGAAGAGTCAAGTACTGTTAAAGCCGTTCCTTTAAAAAGGGAAACTGAGGAAGGTCTCCTTTCTCATACTTTCATGTTCTCATTTCTCTCTGACAGTAATAGGGTAGAGAGGATCAGTGGGGAACATAGATGAAAGAAGAGATGCACTCTGTACTACCCTAAATGGGTCACATCAGAACCTAATACAAGTAAAATTTTTAAACAATGGAAATGCTCTAGAAAATTCATAATCTAAACATAATTTTACAATTCAATAAATTCACTCACTAGTTAGGAGCTAACTGTATTGGTTGTACTACAGACTATACGTGCCAGAGTTTTCCAGGACAGTCCCGTTTTAAACCATCCTGCCCTTTGGTCAGACCAGGTGTCCTAATTTGGCTCAGTGAATATGGTCACATTCTGAATGAGGAATGTTTTATAATCAAATCCTTTGTAATGTACTAAACTGGTATGATTTTTCCTGCTATATTTAGGTGAACTTATAAAAGTTTATATTTCCATGAAACTGCCTAACCACACTGCTTTGTGATGTTTCAATTTAGCAGCTATAGAAGACAGAGATACATTTGTTCATTATTTTAAGGGTTCTCAACAATTTTCAAAATACAGTGTTAGATGTAAGAAAATGAATGAAGATAAAAGATATAAAGAGAGATACTGCAGAGTAGATTATTCCTGCTCTGAAGATGTATAACTTGTAGAAAAGATAATGGAAACCATCTCAGGTACCGATTAATAACGAGTGTGTGTAATGCAATGTGCTCATATTTACTACAAAGAAATGCTTAGTCTTATAAGTAAAGCCCTACAAATGGTTTAAGAAAGTATTGAGCCTTGTACTGAATCAATCAAAGATACTACTTTAATACTTGATATAGAATATATAGAGTTGGGGGAAATCATCTAGAAATTAAAATCCAGATACTGTTTAATCTATATTTTATAAACATTTCTTTTTAGGGTCTATTTTAGATAGAGGGTAATCTCATGCATAGGTAAATAGAAACTGAAAAAAGTGCAAAATTAAAGTTCTTTTAGTATAGCGTTAGAAGAACTGAATTAAGATGGGTGACAATTTATGCAGTTGGTTGGGAAGAAAATCACAACTGTTTGGCTTTAGGTAGTGCTAGGATGGGCAAATACAAAGATTTTTCATCATGAAAGAAAATATGCTTCTATTATAGTCATACTTGATGACTTGCTTCTGAAAGAAAAGTAACATGAGAAAAGTAAATTGATAGTTGTAGAGACAACAATGTATTCGCTCCCAATTGTATTTGGACAGACTTTTATATAGTAAGAACTCCCCTTAGGACATTTTGCTATGTTTTAAAGAGTCAATAAGACTCCATATTCTATAAGTATTCATCACCCTTGCAAAACAGGCCAGCTTATTTTAATCATGCTTTGTTGATTCATTTAATAGAAAAGCATCCTCCATTTCAAACTGCAGATAATCAAATCCCTTGTGTTAAGTGACTAGCCTCATCTCTAGTAGAACATATCACTGTACACATGGAACAGAAAGTAAGTATTCTTGCCTGAAAGAGGTAACATCATGAAGCATTGCCTACAAATTGTCGACGTTATCAGATTTAAAACTCAATAACAATTGTAATTTTCTACAATTGAAAAGCATCTTTGGTTTTTGCTACCCCCTGGGAAACAAAAACTGATTTATTGCTGGCCAGAGGTCCTAGCTTGCTGCAAACATGGTCCAGACAGAAATGATTAATGTTTCCTTCCAAATTAATTTCAAGCTGTCTAACTTAGCTATTTCCATTTTCCCCTAAGTAAAGAACAGATCTAAATTTTCTATTACAAACAGCAATAACTCAGCCTTGCTTTAGGATATGCTGTTTCCTCTCTAATCTATATATGCCATCCCTTAACATCACATGCATTTCTTCCCTTATAAAAGATCCAGCCTTTTATAGTCACTCACTCAATATGAAGCAGTATTGAGAGCTAGAAAGAGATTCCCCTGAGCCATTTGATCTTAATAATCCTAACATGTGCACACATGAGGTAAGAGGCATCATTGTTGAATGCATCAAAGTCAAGCTTGCCCAGAGAGAATTTCCTACTCAAATAATTAGGATGATTTCTTTATAGAGCAAAAGGTAGAGGTGAAGGAAAACCATAAGGAAGTACAAGGCAAGTCTGGAGGATGTTGTTTACCATGTTATCTTGTTTTCCATGCATCTATTTTAGTACACATCTGCATTGACACACGATGCAATATTGGTCATAGCAGAAGCCTTCCGATACCTGAGGAGGCAGCGAGTGGATGTATCCCGCAGAGGCAGTGCTGGAGACTGCTTAGCGAATCCTGCTGTGCCCTGGAGTCAAGGAATTGATATTGAGAGAGCTCTGAAAATGGTAAAGACAATTGTTTGTTGGAGTGGGTGGGCCTTATAAAGACACACACACAAAAAAAAATGAGACCACCGTCCTGAAAGAGGGTTACTAAAAGGAACAGCATCTCAGGCTGTACAGAAAAGATAAATGCAGATGATCACCCCAATCTAGAATTCCACCAGTAGAAAGATCTACAATGAAGTTTGAAAAATATAGTAAATTTAGGGCAAATAAATTTTTGGGTCTGTGCTGCACTGTAGATGGGAAATGAAACTTGGTATCCTCTGAAATTATAGATTAAATGTATAAATAGGTTCAAAATAACATGTCTTCTACAAATGTGACATTTCCTAGGGAGACTGGGATATTTTATAAAATGTTCCTAACTTCAAGATAAGCATTACAAAGGACAGCAGCATTCTTAGGCTCATCAGACAAATTATGAGCCGAATGCACTGTGGAACTGAGCCAGTGTGATAGTATTTCTGTTGTCAAAAAGAACACTTGTACTATTCTGCATGGTAGAATGCAGGAACATGATGCATTTCTAGGCCTACTTAAGAAGCTTTTGCCCAGTGCCGCAAAGAAAAAGCCTAAAGAAAAGTACAAGGAATCAATGGATAGACCATCAAATAGGTCACTTGTTTTTAGTATTTACTGGGTAGGAGATCATTTAAGGCTTCAAGCAGTGTCCTTTGAACAGATTCCATTATTTACACTAGGAGCAACATCACCCATTCATTGCAGCTTTCCAAGCAAGAGCTCTTTCCTGAATATTTTACTTTATGCCTGCCACATGTGCCTGCATGCATTAAAATGAGCCTTCAAGAGTACAAGAATCTCTTCTTTCCAACTAATTATCTTGATGTTTGGGACATCCAAATGAACAAAGAGATAGGCCATCGTAAGATAATTCTGTGCACAACCCAGCAATGAAGAATTGGGAACAGCCTCATAACGTACATCATTTTGTGTAGTTGGCTCTCTTACTGCCGCTTTAAATTTGCCAAGTTGGACGCATTCAATCAAAAGAGGTTAGTAGCCCCTGTGTCTTTCTCCAAGAAAGAGATATGAGTCATTCTCCTATCATGCAGACTTTTATGTCATTATGTCAATTCCATAACAAGTGCCCTAAGTGTAGTTTGATGGAAGTAGCAGTGCACAATTTTGAAGAGCAGTTAATTAAATTCAACCTTCCTAGCAGTTACAAGATTTGTATTGTCAGGTGGAACATAATGATGAGTGAAATATAAAACTGCCTCAGAGTGAATCAAAAGGAATTTTCATCAACAAAACCTCATGGGGCAGAAGCCAGCATTTCTAATTGATTGGTCATTCATAACATAATCCACCACCTTCCCCAAAGAGAAAACTGGCCACCAGAGTAGAAAATAAGAAAATAAGAAACGTGACTACAGGCCAGGTGGTGGTGGCACACACCTTTAATCCCAGCA
Source organism: Peromyscus eremicus (assembly GCF_949786415.1). NCBI lineage: Eukaryota > Metazoa > Chordata > Mammalia > Rodentia > Cricetidae > Peromyscus > Peromyscus eremicus. Next base: position 103,634,493 of record NC_081439.1, read on the forward strand.
CTTGGGAGGCAGAGCCAGGTGGATCTCCATGAGTTTGAGGCCAGCCTGGGCTACAGAGTGAGTTCCAGGAAAGGCGCAAAAGCTACACAGAGAAGCCCTGTCTCAAAAAACTAAAAGAAAGAAAGGAAGGAAGGAAGGAAGGAAGGAAGGAAGGAGAGAGAGAGAGAGAGAGAGAGAGAGAGAGAGAGAGAGAGAGAGAGAGAAAGAGAGAAAGATGACTACAAAATAATTAGGCCAACTATCCTGTCACACAGAAAAGTTTCTGCATGTCCAACTCACTGATAAGTTCAAGCTATAAACCAAATACGTCACCTTTCTTTCCAGGCCTTAATGGTTACTCACCTGATCACAGTGATCTTTCAACTCTTTTTACAGACCAACTTGTTTCTACTGCTTCAAAAAATCGGGAAAGCAATGACCTTTTCCAAAAGAATATGGTCCCTCTACAGTAATACTGTAATATTCAAAAGGACTTAAAATAAGGCTGATCTAAAATACTAAATGCTTTACTAAATTAAAAAAATCCCCCTTTACTTGAGTTCATTAACAGTGAGATTACCTGATGTACAAACATCCTTTCCATGACTAACACATAATTGTTTCTCAATAAATCATTTTCTTCCTCTAAAGAAATTTAGAAACAGAATCACTGTTTTTAGATAGAAGCGTGTGTGGGACCTGTTTAAATGAATATATAACCATGCCATCTATTCTGCATTTAGTAAGCACCTATGGGTATGTATCAGGCTCTATATTGGTATGCAAATATGAGATAAGCTAAGGAGATCTCATATTTGAATTGCATTGCATTTAGTGTTGAAAACATAGAAAAAGGATGTCTCTTGTCTTGAAATGCTCCCAGTCTAGCATGGGAGCCAGAAAGATACAGATGATTAAAATTATGGGTAAATCATACACACAGTCATTTGGATTAAAAAGGAATTCTAGGTGGTACAAACCTGTCACCAGCATTCAACACCAGACCACATCCCTAAAAATAGACTTCACTTAGAGTGGTAGTCCAATTCTATTTCTGCTCACCAAAGACTTGAGTCATGTTTCTAGTGTCTCTAGGACATGTATTGACCATCTAGTTCATAAATCAAGTTCAGATAAGCTGGGTCTTTTGAAATGTGTAATTCTTAATGAGACTTGAAGGTCTGAGTACATGAAGCAATGAGGAATTTCTTAATGAGTCCCATGCAATTGTGTCTGCTCTGTCAGACATCACAATATGTACCAGTTCCATAGTCTCCTACTGGTACTAAGCAATCCTCGTCTTTTAAAACAAATTCTCAAAGCCTTGTTATCAATTTTTTCCTTGGTAGTATAACTCCATTACTGTCCTTGACTTATTTGCTAGCTTGTAATTTTCTAGAAATGGAGGGAAACGTATTTTGCCAGTTTATCCTAAGAAAACAAAACAAAACTTTTTCTTTGAAGGCTGTGACCCTTACTTAGGAAGTGAAAATTTCAGATAGACTGACAGGCAGACAGACAGTCTTTATTTGATATCTCTGAACTATAGAGCAGATAAGGAAATCTGTCAGTAGATGTGGCCTCTTATTTTCATAAGACTAGGCCTAGACCCTGGAACCACTGTAGCATATGTGGACTCTGAACTTGGCATTTCACTACAAGAACGCAGCTCTAGCACTTCAATCTTGTTATCTAGCATTCTATATTCCTAATCCCTTAAAGCTAACAAATTTTATCCACCTTTGAATTATTTCTCCATCACCTTCATGCTCTCTGCTACCTGTCTATCCCTTGGTATATAGTTTAAATAAGGGGAACTGTAGAAGTTCATAAATGGACAACCCTCTAAAAAATAGCCAAATTCATTATGGCTAGTAATTAATACAGCTTGGAGTTGGCAAGAAGACTCCATGGGTTAAGGTGCTTGGTGCACAAATCTGATGACCTGAGTTCAATCCCAATATCTCATGGGGGAAGGAGAGAATCAACTCCTGAAAAATGTCCTCTGACTTCCACACACACACTGTAGCATATGTGCACCTGCATTCATACATTCATATCACACACACTGAATAATAAATAAATAACTTTACATGTTATTAAATCTAGTCTGCACTGTGATATTCACTACATGCTAGGCATTACTTAGATTTCATTTAATCATCTAAATAGTTCTGAGAGATAGGTACTTCGGAAATTTCCCATTTTACAGATTAAGACCAAGTCATGTTGTAGAAACCCAATTATTTTCAAATATTGGAAATATAAAGATAAGGCACAATGAGCCGGGCGGTGGTGGCGCACGCCTTTAATCCCAGCACTTGGGAGGCAGAGCCAGGTGGATCTCTGTGAGTTCGAGGCCAGCCTGGGCTACCAAGTGAGTTCCAGGAAAGGCACAAAGCTACACAGAGAAACCCTGTCTTGAAAAAACCAAAAAAAAAAAAAAAAAAAAAAAGATAAGGCACAATGATGGCTCCAACAAAACTTATAATGAAGAAGAATGCATTAACCTAGTTCGGCCTAAAGTACACTCTTTTTTAAAAAAAAAAAAAATTTATTTTGCAATACAATTCAGTTCTACATATCAGCCACAGATTCCCTTGTTCTCCCCCCTCCCGCCCCCCTCACCTTCCCCCCAGCCCGCCCCCCATTCCCATCTCCTCCAGGGCAAAGCCTTCCCCACAGACTGAGATCAACCTGGTAGTAAAGTACACTCTTAAGAAGGGAATACTAGAAATATCAAGTCTTTGAAACACTGGTTATAGATGTCTCACTGCATTATACAGGTTGTGAAGACTTGATCTGCCACATGGATTTCAATGACATGAACTGAAAATCCTCAGAAGATTTCATCCTAGAGACCTAGGATTTAAAAGCTAGTGTAACTTTTTGCCCTTTGCCTTTTTTACCAGGTGCAAGTACAAGGAATGACTGGAAACATCCAATTCGATACTTATGGACGTAGGACAAATTATACCATTGATGTGTATGAAATGAAAGTCTCGGGCTCTCGAAAAGTAAGTAACAAAAACAGACAGTAAAAGAAATGTCTCTCCAAATATGAGAGCATTCCCACACAAGAGGATATGTGGGAAATACACAAAGAAAAGCCTCGCTTGGTGTTTTTGTCTTTCCATCTGCTGAAGAGCATAGATAAGATACATAGAGTTTTGTAATCAGACTGATCCAACTACATGTTTTTAAAGGAGGGTGACCTTCTGAGTCTAGTCATATAAAAGCAGTAGACTAACAGTTTTCTGAACAAAGGGAAGGAGTCACCAACTTTATAGCATGCTATTAAACAGAATCTTCCAAAGCACATACGATTTTTAGCAAAGAAAAATGAAAAATAGGTCTCTTTCCATTTTGCCAACCCACCACAAAAAAAAAAAACTTGAGACAAAATACCTTTCTCTGTAGCTGAATTTTATATGGCCAGCTGGCTTCTACCTTACTAGCAGTTGAGTTATACATAAAGGGGATTTCATAGCCATATGATAAACTCTTGGACTATAAACTATCTTGTGTTACATCTACAGACTACTAACTAGCTTTATACTCCTATATATCAGCATTTTGAAGTTCCAAACATTTTTCTGTTATAGAAAATTTAATGGTAGAAAAAAATGATCATCACAGGGTGGGCTAAAGTATTTTGCAGAATGTCAGTAAGGGTAAGGCAAGAAAAGGAATCCTCAAGATAAAGGAACAATAGCATCCCTCTGTGTGTATCCTTTTCGTCCTGAGGGCAGTAACAGAAGCAGAGTATCAATCCTTGTAAATCTCAAACTACTTGAAGTCTACTTAGTATTTTTTGAGAGAAAAATAGGCATCCAGGTCAAATGTCTGTTCTTTCTAGGCTGGTTACTGGAATGAGTATGAAAGGTTTGTGCCCTTCTCAGATCAGCAAATCAGCAATGACAGTGCATCCTCAGAGAACCGGACCATCGTAGTGACTACCATTCTGGTAAGTGTGAACATGCAATAAGTAGACTTTCTCAACAGCATTCTAAAAGTATTATTCGGTTCCAAGTACCTCTATCAGTTCTAAAATTATTTTTCAGCTAGTGTTGAGTTCATGCATGCAAAAGTTCTAACACGACAGCTGTTCAGGAACCTCAAGCACCTCTCCATGATGAACAGAATGTCACAATACACAATGGAATTTTATTCATCCATAAAGACACACTGAATTATAGAATTTCCAAGAAAGTTTGCAGAACTGGAAAAATATTATAATAAGTAGTATGACTGAGGCTCAGAAAAGCAAACACTGCTACATGCTCTCACTCATGCAGATGTTAATTTCCAATTATTAAGTATGGGTATTTAAATAAGAGTAAGTATGAGTCATGGCCAAGAAACTAGATGGTGGGTTCATGAGAGCAAAGAGACATCAGTGGGTAGCGGGAAGGGAAACTAAGCACATGTGTTATCAGCATGGAAGGGAAAGCACTGGAGACAAAAGGGTACAGGGGGAATGGAGGTAGATGTGGAGGGAAAGGAAGAGGTGGAGAATTGGTCCAGAGCTAAGGATGTGTGAAAATTCCTTCAGAAAATCAAAAGAAAGAAAGGGTGGAGGGGATGGTTCAGTGGGTAAAGTTGCTCGCCACCAAGCCTGATGACCTGAGATTAATGCTCAGAACCTATATAGGTGAAGGAGAGAACCAACTCTAGCAAGTTGTCCCTCTGACTTCTACACAAGCACCATGGTATGTGCTCATTTGTCATATACACACAAAAGAAAGACAAAGAGAAGAAAGAGAATAAATGAATGAATGAATGAATGAATGAATGAATGAATGAGGAACAATTTTACATTGTTCTCTTCCACTTCTCCCCCCAAAGAATAGTGCTTCACCCGGACATAAAGAGCTGTCATTGTATAAAAGAAAATTAGTTAGGGTTCGAATATTGGCTTTAACACTCCTACGTATAACTGTGCAAGTCACAATTTTTCTAATCCTCAGGAATTTATTTTTGCTATTTATAGGATGGAAATAAATAAAAATAATAACATACCTATGTCTTAGGAGCATTTCAAGGCACAATTAGCCATATAGAGGTATTCCACAAAGTTCAACACACTACAGACATTTGAAGGAGCAGTGTCAGTTTTAAAATGGTTTTCCAAAAGCTACTTTTAAAGAAGTACATACCTCAGTTAAAAACAAGTATAACATTTAAATAGTATGGACCAATTACTCTCCTTCACCTTATCCTAGGAACTGTAAATAGCCCTGCAGATGGAAAAAAGAGTGAGCCAAACATTTCAGCTTTGTAACAATCAGCATTTCCCTCTGGCCTGCCAGAGCTGGCTCTTCCTTCTACCTGATACATTCTTAGAAATCAAAGGCAGTCAGTTCATCTTTATGTACTGAAGAATATAGTGCTGTGGGATGTTCTGTATGGCAAATGTGTTGCTCTGAGTGGTTGGTAAATAAATCAATGATTGGCCAGTAGCCAGGCAGGAAGTATAGGCGGGACAAGGAGGAGAATAAAGCTGGGAAGTGGAAGGCTGAGTCAGAGAGACACTGCCAGCCGCCACGATGAGGTTTTAATGGTGAAAATGAGTCCCACTTTCAAACTTTAGGGAAAAATAACTTAAATGTTTCCCTACTTCATTAAATTATCTGTTAAGGGCTCCAAGGAATACATGGCTCCATGAATAGTTGAATGAGGCTCCCTCCTTATTGAGTCAAAATTTTAAAAAATCATTTCCATACACTAAGCTTCAATAGCAACAGAGGGAGCAATGGCTTCCTATTGCATTTACTATCTCTTAGAAAAATAAATGGATAGGAGTAATCTTTTGTTCTCTCTTCTATCCCAAAGGAATCACCGTATGTAATGTATAAAAAGAACCATGAGCAATTGGAAGGGAATGAGCGCTATGAAGGCTATTGTGTTGATTTAGCCTATGAAATAGCTAAACATGTAAGGATCAAATACAAATTATCCATTGTCGGTGATGGGAAATACGGAGCACGGGATCCAGAGACTAAAATATGGAATGGCATGGTTGGGGAACTTGTCTACGGAGTAAGTATTTTCAGTTCCATTGTTACTTATTTCTGTGCTTTTCAATTAACAAGAAAATGAGGGATTTAATGTTCAAGCTTAAGACTGAGCAGATTTCAGAGTTTCATGAGTCTGTAAAAACAATTTCTCAAGAAAGGTAGACTATCAATACCATCCTTTGAGCAACAGGGTTATTTTACGAAAAAGAAAATAGAACTGAGGGAAGTTATTGGGCCGCATTAAGCACAGCCTGCCCTCTACAGAGAGTATTTCATTGACTCAGGTACCAGAACCACCTACTATGTAGTTGCCTTAGTAGTATCGCCATCTTTCCTCATCGATCTCCTCATAAATGCACTCTTCATCCCAACCAACAACATTACCACCTTAGTTAAGATTTGTACCATTGTTTACCGTTTAACTATATCCCTACCTCTAGTTTTACACTAGCAAATCAGATCCACATTACTGCAATTTCCCACTTTAAAAACCAGGATGAAACTTTAAGAAGGCTACAGTGGTATCGTCACAGCTCCTCAGTGACTTAGTTTTAAACGGTTTGGTCTCAGGGACAATCAGATCTTAGGCAAACCAATGAGGCATATGAGGATAAGTACAATTGACCACCAGAATTGCCCAATGGCTAAACCAATCTCTAATAAACTAACAAAGGTGCAGATGGTGGCAGGAGATATTTAGTTCTAATAAACAATAATCACTTGCAGTGATTGGTACCTGTACAGACAACAGATACTGAGATGACAAATGAATTGGGCATTGCTGAGAAGTCATAGCTTCTAAGAAGCAAGCATCCATGTATCTATTGAACTGAAGATCAGGAAAATGACTCCAGTGATAGCCAGCACAAAATAGGGTGTCACTCTTCAATCATAACAGACTACCAGGGTCACTCAATATGGTTTTTTTAATAGGCCGTTGGAAACCAGCATAAAGGAAGGCGCTTATTTCTAAAAATAAGGACACAGAATGGGAACTAAGGCTTAAAATGAGGCTGGGCCCCAGGTATCAAAACTGGGACACTGTCCTCTTGCCAGACAAACAGTACAGTAACTTGAACCCCCGCCTCCATCTGTGGGGCTGGAGCCAATCACCACCTGTCTCAGGTCAAGGTTGGCCCTGGGAACTGGGGCAGGACTGGGTTGCAGATGAAACACAAGTGAGTCCAGAGATGAGAAAGAGGTTTTCTACTTCCAGAGAGGGGCAGACAACCCAATTAATTTCTGAGGACCCTGAGTCTCAACCATTATGACATAGCACTTGTCTCTCCCTTTCCAAGTGACAATGTTTTCTCTTTCTTGTCCCTTATCTCCCCAACACTCAAAAGGTGTTGTCATGTCTACAGCTCTCCCTGCACTTAGTCCATAATCTTACACATAGGGAAGCTTCACTTTTTCTTCTTATGAATCAAGACCACAATAATGGTTGACAAAGGTTCATTAATCTGAGCTCATGGTGGGAAAAATAAGGTAATATTTTTGTTATTGTTAGCCGGCACTTATAGAGTGTTCACTGGCTGCTACCTACTGTGCCAAGTACTTTCCAAGCATTATGTACCTTAATCCTCACAACATGCATTTGAAGAAGTTCCATTAGTAACCTCATTCTACGTGTGAGAATATTTAAGCTAAGAATTGAAGTCACTTTCCAGAGAGCAAATATCCTGCAGGGCCTGTCTTGTTGTTCAGGCTGCTATAAGAAAGTATATTAGGCTAGTGGCTCATAAACAACAGATATTGATTTTTTTTTCACCATTCTGGAGGCTGGGAAGTTCATTATCAAAGATTCCATTGTCTAGTAATGATGAACTTTCTGAGTCGTAAATTGTAGCTGCTTGTTGCATCTTCACATTAGGGAAAGAGCAATTGGTCTCTGAAGCCTCTCATATAAGAGTACTAATCCTATTCACGAGGGCTCTGCTTCATGGACTAATCACTTCCTAAATGACCCATTTCTTAATAACATTACCTTACAGATTAGAATTGCAACATATGAAGAGGAGCACAAACGTTCTGACCATACCAAGAGCACAGTGACTTGAATCTATGAAGTTCATGTGCTTTTAATCAGTTCACTATACTATCTCACAGCTAAAAGTGTTGTTTCAGGCCCATTCCATCTGGAATAATAGTTGAAATTTATTATAAAAGGTATTTGGTGCCTTAGTCATTCTAGAGAGAAGTTATTGAGGCTTTAGTAGCATGGCAAGAAATTGAGGGTGTCAATTTCTACTGCTCCAGTTATCTGATGTGATCTAGTCCGTAAGTTCACAAGCCCATCAAAACAGAATGGCCAGAGCTCTGTAGTGTTTCCATTGGAAATAGACCAGCGCCCTCCTAGCATTCAGGAAGACATGGTGATAAAGGACAAGAGATTTCCTGACATTGTTCAGAGGAAGTGCAGTTCTCTTGTGGTGTTTTGCTTTCTCCTCTAGGATGTCCTCCCTGCTGCATGGTTTAATCTCTACACATCCCTTTCTCTTTCCACTTCATCTATTTGTCAGTGAGGGAATCTGAGAAGTACAGAGTTCTTTGTTTAGTAATTCAGACCTCATCTCGATTTTGAAAAGGTGAGATTTCTGGAGCAACCTCTCTCTCATTCCCCTGCTGCTCTAGGGAGAGCTTTCCTTTCTGCCAGAGAAGGCTCTTAAAGGAACATCCTCTCCCCTCTCCTGACCTAGAAGAAGTCTCTGATGTTTTCTGGGCTGAATAATACAAAGTGATTCTGGGAGAACTGACAGCAAACCAATCCACTGAAGTGGACTGTCAAACTCCACTTTCCTCTAAAACCTAGGAATATAGAAACTAGGCTTTCCTGTCATGCTTGGAGGAAAAGCTTGCTGTCAGAGATATCATAAGCTAAATGTGCCCTCAACTTCATGTAGAAGTTTTAATCTTTTGGCATTAGAAAGTTTTCGATGTCTTTGTTCATGATAGAAATGGAGGAAAAAGTGAAAACACAGGCAGACCTGACCTCTTGTGGTTTGCAAGTTGCTTCAGAAGAAGAAGGGAGGGGAACCCTCTGATGATTTCCCAGAGTGCTTGCTGGACAAAAGCATGGCGAACAGGGAACAACTATTTGCATTTAGCACGAAAACTACACAGATAGGCACTGTTTTATCTTTCCAGTGCTGTCTCTTACGCCTTTTGTATGTAGTACGGATCAGAGCAGGAAAATGATGAAGGAAGGCAGAGCTGGAGAAAGCTTTGCCAAAGACATTTCTGTATCTGCCATGAAGTCCCAAGAAAAAGTCAAAAGGAATTAAATTTGTTAAAGAAGTCAATTAGTCTCTTTTCAGATGATTCCTGAATGGGTTCTTTTTCCTCTAAAGAAATTCAAATCCAAGTTGATGTTGGGGCACCTTGTATCTCTAAGAAGGTTATTTCGGAAACAAACGTCAGCAGCATACAATGTGCCCCATTACGTAAGCCCTTCAGTACACTGTGGTCTTGAAACTGTCCACCTGCAATTTGGATTTTGAGCTGGATTTCTGTAACACTGCCACATAATAATCATTCCAGCTCAAATGGCTCACACACCACCAGTTTTTACGGCTCCCAAGTAGCAAATGTTTTAAGAGGGCATTCTCAAAGAACATTCTGTGGCTATCAGGATTCTTAAATATTCCTTAGCCAAACATCTAATTCATTTTTACAGATGACTAGGAGATCCACCAGGGACTAAACATTAGCATTGCCCACTGAGTAAACCAAAAAATGGAAGCTTCATGAAGGACAAGAGTGACAGGAATTTCTAAGGGAGGATGGGTGATAGCAAATTTTGACAATATCACAACAATCAGAGTTTGGCAACTCGGATGCCAGTCTGCCTGGCCTAGTGCTTTGTCCACTGGTTTACACTGGCTCAGTTCACTAAGCTTGTCAGCTTATGAGTATCTTGATGTTATTTCAGTCAGATATGCCATTTCTTTCTGGCTTTGGGGTATAGGGCTTGTATTTTAGCTGCATTATGTGCTATTCCATCCAAGACATTCATCGCATTTCTATGTGCCCTCTAGGACAATGCAAAATAAATCTCTAGTTATCTCTTGAAATATTTAAACATACAATGTAACTAGCTGGGTGGCTCTGTCCTCAGAGAAGATATATGACCTAACAAGTTTTTTTAAGGAAAGAAATGGGCTAGAAGGAAATTGGAGCCCCAGTTATGGAGAGGACACCTCCCAGTGGGCCACTGCCACAATCCTTATGTTCTTAGCACCTAGAACTAAGAATAAAGAATATGTGGGATTGCTTTTGGGAAAGGCCAGGAAAGATATTATCCATATTTATTCATACTACCTAGAAGACAGCAGAAAGCTCAGGAATGGAGATGGAATTGGCATATGTTGATTCCAGATCACAGTCCTTGGGCGTCCCAGAATACTTCCCACACCTAGGAGAAATGGAAACTCAACAGATATTACTTATACTGACATTTCTTTTCCTATAAGAAATTACCTTGGATTGTCACTATCCTAAGATAGATTTATTTTCCATTAATAAAGGCAAAATACCAATGTGTCCTTCCAGTTAAAGGCAGAGAAGCAAGGATCCAGTAACAGATGCCATACATCCACTTCTAGTCATCTGATTGCACTGGGCTCTGGCAGAAAGGACTGATGATTTGATAAAAGTGTTCCTCTACTGAAAGGACACATAGGCTCCAGGGAAGAGCATTAATGATACATGGAAGTCTGCTATTCTGAGCAGAGGGGCGGGGAAATATTTCCAACCAAATTTAGCATCACACGGCCTTCATCCAACTCCCGGGGTGCCTGTTTATCTTCACTGGGTCTTTAAATTCCACAGCTCCCCAAGGACAAGGAGTCCAAATCAATAGACCCATACTGGGACATCTGTTCTGGATAAAGAAATGAGAAGATCCTGTTGTGACCCTGCTTGTTGTTGCACTGATTTAAATAGGCCTCATCCCTTTATCCAGATCTTAACAACTGCAGACAACAAATATCTCATAGAGTACAGCCAATAAAGCAGTTTAATCCCTGCCCCCAACACACAGCAATTGTATTCCTATTGTCCAGCCTAATTCTGCTGCACTCATTTAAATTTCTGGAGGAAATGCCTGCCCGAGGCCACTAGAGCTTTATGCTTGATTCAGGGAGCAGGGAGCAGATCACGTCCGCTTCTCTCTTAGGTAGCATACAGTATGGTCTGCATGACCCATCTCCTCCTTTCTTCCTTTCCTCTTGCTATCAGAAAGTGCTTTGAAACAGTGGCTGACAAGCTCCTGCTCAAACATAATCTCCAAATAGGTTTCAAATTTTATATCAGCTAATCAGATGAAAATACTTTAAGATGTAACAAGCCTTCCAGCTCAAACAATTTGTAGAATTACATTTAAACTAAATGTCATCTCTGCTTAAAACGTGTCAGCTTCTTAAGTGCATAGTCCCTGTGCACAGGAGTCTGTCGGGGTTCAGATTTTATGAAACTTACAACTTTGGCCGCCTACCTATGAAAACGATTATAAATCCCCTCAAGCTAAATTCCCTCCAATAATGCAGTTGCTTGGGTTTGCCACTGGTTAAGTGGGAAAAAATCAAACCTCATTTAGTGTGTTTACTGAGCCCACACAGCCATTCTTAAACTGCTTGATTAAAATCCTCTAAGTAGTCAAAATGCAAGTTAAAACACTAGTAGAGTCTCGCCCTGAGTTCTTACCATTTGCTGGTTTTCATCTGTCACCCGGGGCACCCTCACATGGGGCACTTACCCACCTAGGGTTCTAAGAGTGGCTTTCCTGCTGCTGTCACCAGCACAGGCTTGATGACAAAGGCTGCTGGAGTGGGTCAAGACACCAGAAGAGAGACACTTGATTATTAAGCCAGAAGCTCACCTGCTCCACAGTCCTAGCCATAATTCTTCATGCTTGGCTCTAGTCACAGCTGACTTGCATTAAGAACAGAGAGTAAGGAAGGAATTTTAGGGCAGTGAATTTGATCCGAACATGTTATATGCATGTGAGCGTATTACGTACAAATATTTTAAAAGAGGAATTTCATTTGGGTGGTGGCCTTTTTTAGGTTTTCATCAGTATCGGTCTCTGAAATCTTTTAATTTCCTATAAAGTACCCTCCCTTGTCTATATGCCATGGCAGTCCCAGGAGAGCTAACTGAGGATTTTTTGGACACTTATTAGTAATGTTTCTCCACATTCCCATTGATAATCAAGCTGATTGCTTCATAGACATTATGGCAGGCAGGTCATAAGCTCTGAAATAACCTACTATCACAGATGTGTTTTATAATGTGCAGGAAGGGATAGTGGTAGGAGAGGGCAAAGACTTCTCCAAAGCTGGCTCTGAGCTGATGTGCCAGTTCTGTGACTTGTCTCTCACCAAGGATACAAGAGAAAAGGAAGAACTGCTCAGTCTCCCGCACATCTTACTGTCCTATGCTCAATCAGCAGCTCTCTTACCTTCTGTTGGTTGATCCTTCTTCTAGCTACTTGCATCTATCCCTTGTCTTTTTCAATCTATAGGTCTTTATTAAGGGTTCTTAAGGATACATTGGAAATTCTTGTTTTGGAGCCAGGTCACATCATCAGTGAGATTTAAGTGAACCCAGATTTAACATGATCCTCTATTGGGGCAGTACATTAATACATATATATATATATATATATATATATATATATATATATATATATATATATATACTGCTTTCTTTGAAAAATCTCCTGAGATCCCAGCACTTGCTAGACTGAGACAGGAGGATCACCACAAATTTAAGGCCAGCCTGAGGTTAGCCTGGGCTGCATAGTAACATGCCGTCTCATAAAAGGAAAAAATGCAAAGACTGCCCAGAAAGAATTAAGAAAATTAGAAATGCTAGGTTGAGGGAAAGAGGCAAGTACCAGAGAGGAACAGATTTGCACTGCTGTTTGTTTGTGATTCAAAAGTACTTTAAACTCAGAATGGCCTCCTTGGGGAATCTGTTCTCTTGCTAAAAGTTCCTAGGAATTAGACAATAAAGCGTCATTCCTTCTCTGTCTAGCCATCTCTTGTTAGTGTGTTTAGTGGTGCTTACCATGTGGTGGGTGTTGCACTTACTGAGTTAGCTTTGTTTTGGGGGGGGGGGTTCGTAGGGGGTATTTTTGTTTTGTTTTTGTATTTCAACTGTTATCTCATTTTTCTTTCTTTTTGAGATGATAATATAATTACATCATTTTCCCCTCTCTTTCCTCCCACCAAACTCTCCCAAATATAGGGTGGGGTATGGTTTTACATTTAAAGGGGATCAAATGCCTCAGTCTTCAATTCAGCACCTACTTGAAAAGAGCTCATTTCCCTAAAATTCAGTCCAAATAAAGTTAGTTTTTTATACCAAATACCCTCTTACTACTACCTTCGAAGACAGAAAAAAAAAATAGCAATTCCTCCTAGAAGGATCAAGACTTACAAGATTAAAAAAAGGAAAGAAAGAACTAGTTAAATTAAGTAATTAAATTCAAATGAGATCAAATGCGAACTTACACTAGATGCGTATTTGTATCCTCCAAGCAGGAGGCAGAACCATGTTGGCAGTGAGAGGACGCGCCTTTTTGTATGAATTCTCTTGGCATAACAAAACTCTAGCTGATTCAAGCTAGCTTTGCCAAAAACCCCCGCTAGCTTTCTGGCCAATTCCATTCTTATCAGCAGCCTTTGTTCCTATGACCAGGTGTAGTCCTCAGCCAAAGGATAAAATAAGAAAAATTTGTCATTGGCTCCAGTCTCATCTTCAATGTGGAACTGAAGATTAAGGAGTTAACTGCAATATGATGAGAGTTGAAGCAATGGATGATAATGTTGAAAGAAGAAAAATAAAGGACAGAACCTTGAATGATCTGTCTTATTCCACAAACCTTTAGTGATTAACTCCTAAACCAAACACTTCTAGAAAGACAAAATACACCTTGGTGGAGAATGAAAACTAGGAAGAAAAAAACAGGCAAAGAATATCATAGAAGTAGGAAGAGAGCCTGTTGCCTTTAGCGTCATAGAGCCAAAGGAAAGAGTGTATAATACAAAATCCAGTAATGTCACATGAGCAGTTGATGTCCGACAGAATGTGTTTGAGTCTGGCAACCAAGCTTACAGTTCAAGAAATAATTTCAATAAGTCAGAGGGACTACAAATTAGGTGTTAAAGTGAAATTACTGTTTTAAATCAGAGATAAATGAAGTCATAGTTTCAAGATCATTGATGGTCGTGGGTAGAGGTGCAATATGGGTAGAATGGATTAAAAAATGGAAGGGATGTTTTTTGGTAAACAGAACTGTCTATGATTTCAACTGAATAGGTATTGTATAACTTTCCCTGGGAAGACATGAACAAATGGCTACTCATCCCCAGTATAGCACCAACGACAGGCCAAAGCAACAATTCCACCAACATCCATATTGGCAAAGCAAAGATTGTATTGGGGTTACCTACAGAAGTGTGGGTGAAGGGGCATTTATAGAAACATGGATAACTCAGAAGAGCTGCATCATCAAAACACTCACTAATTGCAGATCAAAGTGCTATAGTATGTAGTATACATATGCAAGTGTCATTTGAAAAAAGGATGCTGGTTAAGAGAATGGATCTGAATTTCAGTACCAGAGGTCAAATCTCAGCCTCTCTTTCCCTTGTAGTATTCAGTGGAAGCCTTTGGTAATGCCTTGTCTGTTAAAATATATATCATTTGAAGAGAGAATGGTAATTGTACCGACCTTAAGGTTGCTAGGAAAATGAAGCAAAATAATATGTATAAAGTGCTTGCCACAGTGCCTTATACAGAGCAAACACTTCAGAAATGTGAGCAACTGTTCATCATCTGCATTTCCCCTTAAATAAGGAGCACTTCTCAACTGCTTTGAGTTGCCCTATACAATTCACCAAAGTAAATACCATTTTTTTTGGTAAATATACTCTAGTTCAAACTTCATAATTCTTTCTCCATCTCTCCCCACAGGTAGAGGTATTGAAACATAACTATATTTATCTCAGAAAAAAACTGAACATAATTGGTAATTTACTACATATCTGATATACCATACTTAAGCCGTCCCCTAGTCATATACATTTTCCCACATGTACATTTTAAAGGCTATTTTCTACACTAAAACCTACTAGCATTCTAAAGGAACAGTTGTAGAAAAATAAGTGCAGAAAGTCCTAATGTCTTATTTTCCTGAGATTAATATAAAAAGGTGACATGTCTTTACATGAGTTAATTATTCAGTACACTGCTAACATTTATTTATCAATCTGACATGTGTAAATGTTGTACTTGCATTTATCACCATCAAAGATAGCTTACTTGATGAATTAATATATATTCTAATAGCTGTTTTTTCCTTGTATCTCCCATTCAGAAATATTGCAGGTTTTCGTGTATTATATTCAATAATCAACAACTATTTAAGGAATCTACATTTTAATATAGAATCTACTGCAATAATAGATATAAAACCAAAAGACTGGGTCCCTATCTTCAAATGATGTATATTTTAACAGACAAGGCAGTAACTAAGACTTGTACTGAATACTACAATGGAAAAGAAAGAAAATATAGGAAATGAAAGTTATTGTGCACAGTGCACAAAAAATTCCAGTCAAATAATGGAGATAGACATAAGAACATGAATATTAACATAAGAAAAGTTAAATTAGATAGGTCATAAAGAAGTACAAGTTGAGGTGTGAGGTAGCAAAAAGAAATTAGGGGGAAATGGAATTAGTTTCCCTAAGCCAATATGCTTCAGAGGACAAAAGACCAGGGCTTTTTCCTTATTTCACCATCAAACTAAAGCAATTTAGAACCCATTGAATGGCTTTGCCTCTCTAATCTTAGCATTGACAAATTGGCTGGTTACAGTGATTGAATATATTATATTTCAACCAAAAACATTTGTTAAGTGACAAATGATGAAGGAAATGCTGTCTGTAAAAGTGCTGTGTCTTTGTTTTTCAGAGAGCTGATATAGCTGTTGCCCCACTCACTATAACATTGGTCCGTGAAGAAGTCATAGATTTTTCAAAGCCATTTATGAGCCTGGGAATCTCCATCATGATAAAGAAGCCTCAGAAATCAAAACCAGGCGTATTTTCATTCCTGGATCCTTTAGCTTATGAAATCTGGATGTGCATTGTCTTCGCCTACATTGGAGTCAGTGTGGTTCTCTTCCTAGTCAGCAGATTTAGCCCTTATGAATGGCACTTGGAAGACAACAATGAAGAACCTCGTGACCCACAAAGCCCTCCTGATCCTCCAAATGAATTTGGAATATTTAACAGTCTTTGGTTTTCCTTGGGTGCTTTTATGCAACAAGGATGTGATATTTCTCCAAGGTTTGTTTGTGTGTAATACAGAATACATGCTTGTATTTTGTGGTCATACTCCACTCATGTCCATCTGGTATTCACCTGCATCAACTTCAGAGTTCTTTCATTTAACATTCCATCCAATGACAAATTATCATCAAGCCATTTTGTTTGCTTATGTCTTTGAGGTGAGTGTGTCTCTGGTGATGCTTGGAATGCCTAAGGTTTGCTACAATGTTCATAAACACACAAACTCTGGATAAAATTAACTGGCACATAATAGTACTATGAAAATTGCCTCATTAATTGAGCTGAAACATTTTCTCATTTGTCAAGAGAGTGAGTCTAGACAAAATGTGAAAGAAGATAGAACATTTCTTTAAAATCCTCCTGTCTTCCCCTATTAATATTGGCTTTTTTGTTTTTCTCTCAGACTTCCTAGAACTATGTATCTATTCCAGTTTCTTAGCTAAAACTATAGAATTTCTCCAAGAAAACAGCAGAAAATAAGTATGAATCTTAGTGATGTGGCCACATTTGAAAATAGCCTGGCCATTTCTTATAAAGTTAGACATAGAGTTAAAATGTTACACAACAATTTTACTGTCATTTGTACCCCCAAAGTAAAAAGTATGAATGTCCATAGTAGCTTTAGTTTTAATAGACAAAAGATAGAAATGAAGCAAATGATCAACTGGTAAATGGATAAAGAAATTGTGGCATATCCATTCAATGGAATATTATTCAATTAAAAGAACAGATTACTGATGCATACTGACAGTTCACATGAACCTTGAAAACATGCACAATGAAATAATTTAAACACAAAATGCCACATACCACTCAATTATATTTGTTGAATACCCCACAATAGATCATTCTGCTTGTCTGAGATAGAGAAATCTATAGCGATAAAAAGGATAATTGGTGATGGCCAGAGTTTGAAGGGAGAGAAAAAAAAAATGGTAACAAAGGGATTAGAGTCCGGCAAGTGTGCTGAGCAGAACATGTACAAGAGTAGAAAAAACTTATGTGAGTTTTTTGTATCTTGTTCATTACAAAGTTTTTCTGTTTGTTTTTTAAAAGAAATATAGCACTAAAAAGCTGTTCGTCTGGATAAGACTTTGATACCCCCTACTACCGGCTTGTGGGACAGACATATGCCTTACTTGTCTCATCCTTTTCCTAACCCTGCTAGGACTGGACAAATGGACATGAGGGAGCTGATAGGGGTGATATGAAAATGCTCCAAAAATAGATTTTGATGATAGTTTCAGAACTCTAAATTTACTTAAATCATTGAACAAATATAATTCTGATGAATACTTATACTGGTGAGTTGTATTAGATGCAAACTTATCTCAGCAGAGCTATTGAAAATACTGAGCATGGTTTGATATGTAGCTCAGTAGTAGAGAGCTTACCTAGAATATGCAAAACCCTGGGTTCAACCTTCAGGACCAGAAGAAATGTTGAAGGTGAATGTCCTGAGCCTTACCAATGTATATTAACTCACCTAATCACAAATAGTAGTGAATTCATACTTATACAATATTATGACTGAATATGCCATATTTATAATCTTCAAAATTGTTTGAGGGACTAGGGAAATGGCTCAGTGGATAAGAGCACTTATTGTGCAAACCTGAGAACCTGCGTTCAATTAGCCAGCACCTACATGAAAAGCCAGGCATGACTGTGCCTGCCTGTAACCCAGGCATTGTGGGGGAACAAGCAAATCCTGAGAACTCAGTGGTCAACCAGCGTAGACTATGCTTCAGATTCAGTGAGAGACCCCATCTCAAGTCAATAACATGCAGAGAGATAAAGGAAGACACCAATGTTGTGCTCTGGCCTTTGCTTGTTAGCACACCCATGGACTCCCATGCACGCATCACATACATGCACCATACACATACAGCCCACCATACATATCACACACACACACACACACACACACACACACACACACACGAGCACATACACAAGGCACACACTAAAAATTATAAAACAAAATACTAACTTTGGCTAAACTAAACATTAATCCAAATACTGACAGGAGTCAATAACATAACCATACAGGAATTTTCAGTTAGAAATTAAAGACTTGGGGCTGGAAAGATATCCCAACCAATAAAGTGCTTCTTTTGCAATCATGAGAACTTGAGTTCAATCCCAAGAACCCACATGAAAGCTAAGTATGGTGGTACTTGCTTCTAAAACCAATGCTGGGAAGGTAGACATTGGGTGATCCCTGGAGCTGACTGGCCAGCCAGTCTAGCCTAATTTGTAAACTATAGGCTAATAACATACCCTATCTCAAAGGCGGAAGGGGACAGTGTTCCTGAAGACGACACCCAAGGTCTTTCTCTCATCCCTACACACACAACCACATGTACATCCACACAACCACAAGCGCGCGCGCGCGCGCGCGCGCGCACACACACACACACACACACACATACACACACACACACACACACACGCACGCACGCACGCACGCACACAAAGAATATAAGGATTCAGAATAATGAGACCATTTTTACAGCATATCTCTTTGTGAGATTAGCCGTTGAGAGTACTAAACACTTACAGTAAAACGTGACTGACTGGGTAGCCATCTTTGGCAGCTTTTGAAAATTGCCTGTGTGGGGCTTTCAAGTCTCATGCATCCAACCTACCCTTTCCCCCCTTTTTCTGTTAAAAAGAAAAAGCCACCCTCAATCTGTTTGGCTGGGTTCTTCAAATTATTTCATTTCCTGTTCCTTTTGTGTTCAGAATATGTCACTTTGTGATATCATCAGGGAGTTCATTTGATTTCCTAGTTTCTTTTTGGTTTTTGTGAAATAGTCACTTCAAGAGACTATGGCCTCTGAATGAGTCTATAATTGAATGATTTCTAACATGGCTGGTAATCTGTATTGAGACAATGCTGAAGAGTCATTAAGGCTGGAGATTTTCTTGGTTTCTGTAAGTCAATTTTCAAAACTACATTTGTGATATTCCCACTGGAGTGCTGCCTACTATGCTGCATACTCAAGCAGGCCTCTTCACAAGCCGTTTTGACAAGTATTTATGCACATTACTTCATTAAATAAGAACTAAAGCTGATACTGAAAATGACAAGTTGGACCAGTTTAGGTTTTTGCCTTAATTTCTGGTAGCACAATTTAAGCTACAGCTTTTCCCTAGTCCTAAAATATGGCAAACGCCTTTTCTTTCCAAGGGACAGATTTTAGTATGCTGCTCAAGAGGTTGTCATATAGTACAATGGCTTCCAAATTTTTTAACATGACTCACAGTAAGAAATCGTTTTTCCATCTTGACTCACTATACATAAATGTATATAAGCAAAATTATACCAGACATTATCCTTAGAGTATGCCATGCATGCTAAGATTTTTCTATCCTGTTGGATTGTTTTTAAAGCTGATCGTGGTTCAACCCACTAAGAGCATGAAGCCTGTAGAATACATGTCTATGTAATAACTATTTTTTTTATTATGCTTCCTAGTGAGAAATCATTACCTCCAGGAGCTTCATATGTTCTAACCTATGAGTGATCACTCCTCTGATACTATCTTTTGTGCCCTACAAAAGAATTTATTTCTTTAAATCTTTTATTAAAATATGCTTCTTAGCATATATATTATACACCAGTAAGAAAGAAGCAAGTTTCTCCTTGTCTTGAGAGCTCTATTGATTATATATTTGTGATCAACTGTGTATTAGCCCAGTCCACTGTAATATATTTCTCTATTCGCAGATTTAGAAAGTCCTGACACCAGTATAGTTGCACTGTAAGATGTGTGGTTGCCTTTACTGTAAGCATCAGCATTATACTTTGCTTAATGACCACACTCAAAGTACAAACTCTCCAGAAAGCCAAGAATGTGAGCATAGGTGATACACTGTTACTTTTATCAAAACTGAAGTAAATCAAGGAATTATCCTTGAGATTATGTTTGAAAATAGAATCAACAAGTATTAGAATGGAAGGAAATGTCAGAGAAAAATCAGTCTATCCGTTGTCATTTCCTAGGGAAAGCACCACCTGCCCTGGACTCCCACTGTGTGTGGACACGT
Source organism: Peromyscus eremicus (assembly GCF_949786415.1). Classification (NCBI taxonomy): domain Eukaryota; kingdom Metazoa; phylum Chordata; class Mammalia; order Rodentia; family Cricetidae; genus Peromyscus; species Peromyscus eremicus. Next base: position 103,654,912 of record NC_081439.1, read on the forward strand.
TATCTACTGTCTCACCGGGATCTTAATCTTCAAACCATTGCCACAGTGTAGGCATTGTGCTTACTTTTAAGTTGAAGAAAGTGGCTCCGGTTAAATAATTTGCCTAGTAACACTGACAATGACAGCTAGAACTCAAACCTAGCTCCAATTCCCAAACCCTGTTCTTTCTACTGTATGCTGCTTTGTTCATATCATAGACTACAGTCATTCCTTGAGAGCTGACGCAAGGGAACACAACTTCACAGGGATTTTTAAGAGCCAGCAGTACAATTGCTTCCACAACTACTTCATACTGCCAGTCTGAAGGGGCACTGTTGGCTTCCTAGCTCCCTTCATGCTTAGGTACCAGAACTGTTTTCCCATTTCTATCCCTAAAGAAATGCAGCACCCATTGTTAATGAAAGTGGGCAGTGAGCATTCATAACACTGCTGAGCATCTGCTCAGTCAGAGCTTAAGGCTGCAAAATCAGCAGTAAGGCATTATGAGGAAAACTGCTGGCATCATTCCATTGCCATTAAACACAGTTATTGACAGTTACCCTGAAGCTTCGAGATTCTTCATCAATATTAGGTTTGATATTTGAACTGTTCTAATTGTTCAGAGTAAATTACTTTGTTCTACATGAAGCTGTAGGCTGAGTCAACGTAAAGGAAGGTAATCAATGTAATAAGGCAAGGTTATATTCATACAACTGATATATCAGGGGAGAAGTCCCGAGAAGGTGTGAACACATTCAGTTTAACCCTCTTCATCCTGAACGTGCACTGGGGGCCAGCTGACAGGGGCAGCCAGATGGAGAGGAGAGCAGTTAAGTTAGCTTCACTGCATCCCCAGTCTGCTCTGCCGTTGTGCAACATGGAGCAAATTACTAAGCCTAGCTAAACCTCAGTCTCTCATCAATCAAATGCAAAGTACAGGTCCTGGCCTATGAGCTCAACAAATGTTAGCAATTGTTATTATGAAATTGGATTCTTCTAATCACCCTAGCTTAGCATATATACCAGTTAATATTGCATTTGGTCAGAGTTCCTAAAACTACTGAGGAATCCAGCTGAAGTGCTGGTTGATAGCAAAGTGCAAGCCTCTCCTGAGAGACAAGCAGTGACGTTCCTTTTTGATCCATCTAGTGCTTTTAAGAATTACATTTCTTGAAAGCGTTTTGAGCATAGCATTCCATAATGCGTTGCTCACATTGACAAGAGGTTATACCTTTTTAAAATCTAAAGTTTGTTTCCTTTGTGAAACTTTGATAGAACCACTTGTGCCATCTAGAGTCCAAGTCCAGACAAATGCTCCCCCTGCTGACTTTCTGTAAAGCTGCAGGGACAAATGAGGACTGGTCAAATGGAAGACATGAGGGTTGGGAATATTACCAAAAGGAAAATGGAGGGCGAAGAATAGACAAACTTGGACCTCGTTACTGGGTACAGATTGCTCCAAAGGTATTTTTTATTAAGTTTTCAAGATAGCAAGTCCTTTGAAGAAGTAGGCAGGGACTCTGTCACAGTTAGACATGGGTCCTCCACACATAGATCCTCCGTTAAAAGAAAAGGTGTGTAGAATAACAAAAGGTCTGAGAGGTTTGAGCTGCATTTTAAGTGATATCCTTTCCTTTCATGATGTACACCATTCTCTTCATCCTACCCCAAATTCACTTCACAGCAGTAGAGATGTGGTGAGACATTAATAATGAAAAGGCAGGGTTTTTATGACAACTATTTCATGACTTTGGCTGAAAGCTTTAGTTTTCAGTCTTTGGGGTGTGGTTACTTATTTCCATCAGAGAAGACTGTAAGAAACAAAGATTGATTCTGCACATATTTTAAAGAGTCTATCACAGTACTGGCATTGAATGGGGAATGGAAATAACACACACTTTAGAAACAGAAGAGGAATGATAAAGAACGTAGATGAAGGCAAAGGTTTTAGCTTCCCCTCATCATCTCATAAAGCTGAGATAGTGAAGATTACAAAATTTACTTACAGGATGAAGGTTATGGTCCATAGCTCACTTTTATTGTCATTTCAGATGTCATAAAATATACTTTATTATTAATGTAGGGACTCCAGTTTCTTATTACAGTTAAGCAGAACATTGTCTATTGTTTGATATATGTATTTGGCAATGTTTTATATGTGTTTTTTCTTTTGTTACTTATTTATTTTCATTAACTTCAAACCTCCTCTCACCCTTTTGTCAAAGATATGACATACACACTATCCTGTGTTTTTAAAAACATAAGTGTGCAGCATTTTATAGCCATTTCATTATGCTAACCTTGAAATCTGTCTTGTGCAACAAAACTACTTGAAATGAATGTTAAGCATTTTGCAGCTGCATTAATGGAAAGAAAGGTACTGGGAAATGATAGGTCTTTCTAATTCAACTATAAAGTCTTGTCTTATTTTAATAGATCCTTTATAAAACGTGATGGGGTTGACCCATCAGTCACTTTTTATATATCCTCCATGTGAAATGTGGGTTTAAGTGGCTGTAGTTTCACTAATGAGAAAAAGGGAAATACAAAAATGCTTGTGGAGCTTCTTCCCTGTGGGTTCCACTACATTTTTTCTCTGTAAAAAGATTTAAGCTTGCATGCCAAGAAAATGGAAGGGGGTGATATGAATTCCACCACATCCTTTGTCAAATCTATTATTGTTTTGAGGAGACATTATCAAATGCAATCCTTTGCATTCTATACTAATTGGACAGAAGCTATTTGTTTAGGTTTGTAAGGCTATTTTATCATTTCTATAAGGACATTCTCTCAAATTTGCCATGCCCATCCATACCAGCATTCCTTGCAACTTGATGGAATTAGTTCCAGTACCCCTGTCAGATACCAAACCCTGAAAATGCTCAAGTCCCTTACATCAAATGGCACAACACTTTTGCATTTAATATATGTACATCTTCTAACATAAATTAAATCATTTCCAGATGGATCACAACACTTAAAACAATGTACATGCTAAGAAAATAGTTGTTCGGCTATTATTTGTGGAATCATAAGGAGAAATATCTGTCTGTAGTTCATGAAGATAGCATTTTTCCCAAATATTTTCAATCTGCAGCAGGTTGAATATGTAGATGTGGATCAGGAGGATGCAGAGAGCTGACTGTATGCCATAAAATTAACCACATAATTGCCAAAGTCAATAACCAGTAGACAAGAAGGCACGAAAATGGCCATTTTGCACTTAGGTTTATTTTTAGTCATGTCAACAACCAATCTCAGCTGAGTCATTCTGATCAACCACACAATGATCTGAGTCAGTATTAAGGTGGCCAAAATAACCAGATTATGATGTGCAGGCCTGATTTAAAATCAGACAGACATATCCACAGTCCATTTGCCTCAATAAAATGGCGCAATGTAATTTCCATAAATTACTGTATTTTCCTCCACATTTCAAGCAGGCAATGCATAAACTGCCATTAGTATTCACAGCATGATATACCTCTTTCCATACCAAACTTCAAGTCTGGAATTACTCCAAACTCAGGCTTCTCCCTGGTCTCAGCAAAACCCATCATTCCACATCAGGATGACTTTTACAGGTGCAGTACAAATGAACAACGAATAACAACACACAAACATGTTTGGTTTACTACAACTATATTTCTCAGGATTTGTTTAAAATCTATAATTTTCACACCATTATGGATTTTCTTATCAAAACCCTGGATATTTTATACTACAAAAATATCTGGGTATTTCTCTTTTAAGATTTTTAAAAATCTCTTTATTTTTTAATTTTATAGGTGGGTAGGAGTGTGTGTGTGTGTGTGTGTGTGTGTGTGTGTGTGTGTGTGTGTGTTCAATAGTATGTATGTGGAGGTCCGAGTGTTTGTGGGAGTCAATTCTATCCTTCCACCATGTGGGTCCCAGGGATGGAAGCCAAATTATCAGGTACCTCTACCTGCTAAGCCACACCATCAATCCTAGGAATCTCTCTCCTAGTATGAAAGTACAGACATTTTATTTTCTGCTTTTCCTCTCTGTACCAATTTCTTTATCTATAAAATGCCCTAGCTTGCTTATCTGTAACACAGTCCTGGCCAACAGAGATGGACAATGTAAAAAGTTGACACATGTAGGGCAATTAGAACAGTTTGTCACAAAGAACATGTTCAATAAGTGACAACTTCCGTTTTATCATTTTTGCTGCTATGGATGTCATTTTGAAGCATTAATATTCTGTACTGTAAAGTAATTTTCAGAGTCAAATAAGTCTATATGTTTAAAATTTTTAATATGTCAAACATGAAGAAAAATTATGAAATGTCTAAATTCCTAATTGAAGTATTCTGTATACTTTTAGCACTGGGAAGGGTGACACATTCTTTTCTGACTCATGAGGATGTGTTTATCTCTTCTGAATAAAAGAGAAATATTTCCAGATGCAATTGTAAAGATGTAACTATTAGCTAGAAAAAAATCTGTCGCAAAGCAGATTTTCACATCTAAAGCTAAAGTGATTATATTTGACTGTGTTTTAGGCATTCAGAGACCAACAGAAACTGCAGACTTAGAAGATAATCAAACAGATATTTTATTAACCAGTAAATAGTACTATTATTTATCAAAACACTTGCCAGAATTTTTGGATTGTATTCCCATAAACGGCTGAATTTTCCACATGCTAAGAACAAGGGGTTATCTTGGGACACAGGAATTTGAATTTGCTTCAGAGTGGTAAAATCATAGTACATGCAGAGAACTTGATTTGTCAGTTCTCAGCCCAGAACTGCCCTCTTCCCACAGAGCCTGGAGATATGCCAGGCTCCTACGCTTATTCTTTACTTTCTAGCAGAGTGGGAGCTCTTTCTGTGAGCTTTCCTAGGCATGGAAGAACATAGCCTATCCAGGATAGAGCTTTGCTCCACACTAGAACTATACTAAGGATGATGTGGCAATATTTTATAAAACCTACTGAGCAGATTTTAATTTCTATATACTACATCAGCCTCCAGCAATACTGCAAAGGAAGTGAAGATTCCTAATCACAAGCCATTACCCATCATTGAGCATCTGTTGCCCTCTGACTTCCCACAGTCCCTCTCCATGAGTAGCACTTATGGGGGAGAGACATAACTTACAACTCTAATTATACTCCTAAACTTTTATAAAATATGCACAACACCCAGAATTCTGATCTAACATGTCTAGAGGAGACTCTAGGCAAGGTTTTTGTTTTGTTTTGCTGTCTTTGATGGGTTTGGTTTTGCTGTTGTTAGGTCGTTTTGTTTTGACTCAAGCAGATGCTGTTGATACACAGGCAAAGTTGAAAATCACTGGCGAAGAGCAATGCTTGTTTATTTCTCAGTTTGGTCTGTTCATCACTTGTAACAGAATCACTAGTGATACCTAGGAATCACATATTCTTGGGTATGCAGATATCCTGAATCTATATTTTAGCAACCTCCCCATACAGTAACGTTAACAAAAGTTTCCTTTTAAAATTCATCCATATTTGGCTACATTCTCTAATAATTAGATCAAAACATTGAAGAAAAAAGTTCATGCTATTAAAACTTACCCACCACTTCCATACTAACTGAATACCATTAGAGCACTGAAGGCCACAGAGAGCAGTGGTCCCAACCGTCCTAATGCTGCAGCGACCTTTTAATATAGTTCCTCATGTTGTGGTGACCCCCAACCATAAAACTATTTTCATTGCTACTTTATAACTGTAGTTTTGCTACTGCTATGAATTGTAAGGTAAATATCTGATATGTGACCCCTATGAAGGGGTCGCTCCACCCACAAGGGGGTTTGCAAAGCACAGGTTAAGAACCGCTGACATGGAGGGTAGTTTCAACAGGAAGAAATCTATGAAAGGATGGAAGGATGGGTTTCTTTGTCTTAGGATTTCAGAAGAGGAAAGCAGCCCTTTAATACCTCTCAAACCATAGCATGCAGGGAGTTTCCACACTTAGACCTGTCTCCGGTGGCTGAGACTCCATGTGTGAAGGGGAACTGATTTGATCTCCTCATTCTAATTAACCATTTATGTGAAGATGAGAAGAAACAGTAGCATTTGGTACCGTGCTTCATGGGTGACAAACTAGCAGTGCTCATTTGCCACTCTCTTCCCATTTCTCTCCCAATACAAAAAGATTTGGGGATCCTGTCTCTTGCATGATATTACTATATGTCACTTGATTCCTAAATTGCCTACAAGTATAATCACTTGTGCAATATTAGAAGTGCAGATATCTAGGTTATCACCACCCAAGCTTTGATTTCATTGATCTTGCCCAGAAAAGGTCACAGAAAGCAAGCATGCCATGTGAAATTATAAGTGAGAGAAAGGTATTTTATGTGATTACAAAGTTAGATTTTAAATCTGTGCTAGCTTTGAATCACTGAAACGAAGTACCAACTGCAAGGAGGGAACATCTACTTTGGCTCATGATCTCAGAATTTTTAGCCCATAAGTACTTGGCCCCTTTGCTTTGAGCATCTGGTGAGGCAATACGTTATGACAGGAGCATGTGGCTGGTGAGACCTGTTCACTTCCTGGTGGCCAAGAATCAAGATAGAAGAGAGAGACTAGGTCCTAGCAATCCATTCAAGGGCATTATATCCTGTGACCTAACTTTCTCCAGCCAAGTCCTACCTCTTAAAAGAACCAATAGCACAACAGACAGACTAGCAGCCAAACTTTCAGCATATGACTGTTTGGGGAGACATTTGAGATCCAAACTAGAAAAAAATTGAAGAGGCCCAAAGAGTGTTTGCATATGTCATCATCATATGCCATCATGACATGGTGTTGTCAACATGAGAGTTTGATGTTGTGATTCCATTGTGTCATCAACTTCCCTCCTTTATTACCTATAATCAAATCACTCTTCTTTCTATAAATAAAAACAATGACTTTTTAAAACTGAGACCTGGGCCCTCTGGGTCTGGACTTGTTTCTGCTTTGTTTTGTAGGTCACTTTCTGGGCGGATTGTTGGAGGGGTTTGGTGGTTCTTCACCCTGATAATAATTTCTTCCTACACTGCAAACCTTGCTGCTTTCCTGACTGTGGAGAGGATGGTGTCCCCCATTGAGAGTGCTGAAGACTTAGCCAAGCAGACTGAAATTGCATATGGGACCCTGGACTCTGGTTCAACAAAAGAATTTTTCAGAGTAAGTGCTTTGCCGTTAATTGAGCCTGCTGGTTGACATTTTAGTTTCACAAAGACTACTCTGCAGTACTTTTAAGTGAGGCTTGTAGGAAAATGAAAATTTTATCAAAGGACAGTGTCTTAAATACTGCCTTGCCAGTTGTAACCAGATCCATTGTCTGTCAGAACTAAGACTCATGGGAGACATAGCAGGTGACATGTTGAAAGCACTGAATTTGAACTCCTAGGTTTGAATCTCAACCCTGCTATGAAGTGAGTATTTGTCCTTGGGCAACTCACTTAACTTCCGTAGGCTTTTGTCCTCTTACTTAAGTAATTCGGGTATTGAACGAAATAATAACTCTTCTTTCTAGCTTTTATAAAAGCAGTGATTTTTTTTTTTTGTCTCAGTGGTTCACACAAGTTAGATAATTAACTGAAAGACTCTGACAAGTGATGGACTAGGAGAAATTATATATTCTATTTTAGACTTGGTTCTCTGTTGAAATGTATTATAATTGTTTCAAGTATATACATGATGATAATGCTGTTTTCAAGGCACTTTATAATTGTTTTCATTTCTTGAATAGATTTATTTCCTCTGCACCTAAAGGCCAATTCTTATTGAGGAAAGAGCAAGTTATTCATGAGCAAAAGTTAGTAAAGCTATGTAAATTGCACTGCCATTGTTAAGAATTCAAATTTTTGGTTGCACCAGCAAGAAAAAGGGCCTAGTTTAAACTATAAAATGAGTCAATACTGCCACTGCCTTCTACTAAAGCCATATTAGTGGTTGTAGCAATAATCCAAATGCCACTTTAGTGTAGACAGCAAAACTGCTGTCACTTTCTCTCCTACCAATAAACAAGTTACTGGATGGCAGGTATAATTACTGGCTTTTCCTCACAGGTCCAGAGTAAACAGATGTCTCTAAGATGACTTGTTTTAATAAATCAGTAAGCAATATATTTCTATGTGCATTGTCATGAGATTTCATGGAAAACTAGGAAGTGTGTGTTTCTTAACATTATAGCAATTAACTAAAAACCTGTTTTCACTCCCTGAAGGAGAGGAGGATAGTTCTGGGACCCTTATAAGAATTCTCAGTGTCTTGGGATATCCATATCTCACTTTGACCACCTGTTTACAGAGTAGACTATTATGCCCCAACTAAGGTAGTAGCGTCAAAATGACATTAAGACCCTTTGAAACTGATCTTGCCTTGGCTCTCCCTTCTATGGCAGTCCCAGAAGCTTATTTAGTAACAGTCCCTTACCCTATGAAATTAGTCACATGTGTCAAGGCTGGAAGCCAGGGATTTCCATCTGTTGGGTACTCAACACATAATCAGCTCCATGGAAATCTGGTTTGGTATCAACCTTCAACAGAGCTTATGTTCATGATCCCAATAGGTATCTACTTGCTATATGAATTAATTGACCACTTAGGATATCAAAAATAAACCAACAAACAAACTAGGACCCTCTGATAAAAGGTATTTGTTCTACAAGGAAAGCATTTTTCCTTGACAATGATACAAGTTTAGGGAGATACGTGTTAAATGGTAATCAATACATGACATCAATTCCCATTAAGCTTTCAAAATCCATCCATCCATACTGTAGGCAAAGGGAGCATTGTTGAAGAGATTTGTTAGCAGGCAAGCTTGAAAATGTGACCATCTAATCACTGTGCTCAGGCCTCATCCCCCATGTACTTGGTGCCTGTATCTACTGATCCGTGTGATGATGGTTTCATTAAAGAGAATCACCCTACAGCAGACAATCTGAATCAACATTCAGTTCTGAACAAAGTTGCTGTCCCATTCTAATTGGTTTGTGGGTTCTAATTTCACAAACTCCTGTGACCTTTGCAGCCAATGAGTAATTCCTATGGAAATGGAGCTGTTTTGAAAATCTGATTGGAAACAGGCAGATGTAACAAATCATTTCTTATCCCCTGAATGACACTTTTGCTTTTTCTCCAAATGGTAACTAGCGACAGCATTAGGACTCTGTAAGGTGGTTCAGAAAAGCATATAAAAGTTGGTGATCTATGAGTGAAACCAAGCAGTGTAGAAAAGTTGACATTTTAAGGCTGCTTATACTGAAAACATTCTATGAATTTAACAAAGAGAATACTGGGTATTCATACAATACATGAACCCAGCCTACTAATCTCCAAGCCACTTTTCCTCACTATGTTCTCCACACCACCCCTCAGTGCAGAATATCCCTCCTGCCCTCAATGGGGCAGAAGAGCCAAGCTGCAAGAACAAGGACTTGATGGCTATAGTCATATCCCTTCAACTTCAGCCCCTAGTGATCTCAAGGTATCAAGGATATTTTAGGAACAGCCCAAACATTTAAAAAAAAATGGAGAGCTCTCATAGCATGCCTTCTGGATTTTAGACAATAAAACAAGACCACACGAAGTATTAACAAACATAACATGAGCTCATTTCTTTCCCCTTTTACACCATACTAAAACCACAGAGACCACCTAGTAATAACATAAAACAGCCTGGGGCCAGCCCTTTAGATCTTCTAGTATGAGAAAGAAAGAAATAAAATCAAATTCTCTTCCAATTGCCCTGTAGACACTTTTTTACTCATCCTAGGTAAGGCTGTCATTAAAATGATGGCAGTTTTAAGTGATCCCTTTGTTTGTTTCATTTTCTAAGCTTTCCCTAGCTGTCATTTTACACGCACATAAAGTCACTGAAACAGTGGGGCCTGCCCCATCAGGAAAGGCAGGGAGGAACTGAGCAAAATGCATGCAGGTGGAAGAGACATCTGGAATATTACCATCAGCCCTCTGGACTTGAAAATTGATTTCCTTAGACAGCAGCTTCCAAGCAAAGGTGGAGGCATACATGCTAAAAACCAAGCTGACAGCTTTTATTGTCACAGGCCAGAGAAATGCCACTATGGTTTGGAAAGCTACACCAAAACAATCATTCTCCACTGGTTTCTGGAAATTTAACCTGATACAAATATGTATTAAGAAGTAGTACTGTGAGGAAAAAGCAACTCTAAAATCCTCTCTGCCTTCAGACCTCCTTAAAATCCCTTTTCAAATGCTTGGCAACTTTGCCATTAATACAGATTCCGGGCTCAGAGGTGGGATATTAAGTGAAATGTTTAAGAAAGTGAATGTAGGAGCTGAGAAGGTGGCTCAGTCAGTGAAGTGTTTGCTATGCGAGCATGAGGACCTGAGTTCGTTTTCCAGCACCCACATGAAAAGCCAGATGTGGTAGTGTGCACCTATAATCCCAGCACTGTGGAGGTAGAGACAGACAGATGGATGTAGGAGCTCCCTATCCAGCCAGCCTAGACAATCATTGAGCTCCAAGTACAATGAATGACTGTCTCCCAAAAGTTAGGTGGAGAGCACTTGAAAAAGAGACACTCAGTGTTAACCTCTGGCCTACACACACACACACACACACACACACACACACACACACACACACACACAGGAAAGTAAATATAAAAGGAGAGGAGTGCAAGAAGTGGGAACTTGCCTTTGTGCCCTTAGATAAACAAAATATCTGACTTTTGTTAGGAAACCATTGAGGTCACCTTCTTTGCTTTGAGTAGAACACATTGTAAGCCAAACAAAACGACACACAAACACATTTTCACTTGGACCACACATTTCTTCAGTATCTGTTGATTATCTACAACGTGACTTTTCAAGTGCATAAATAAAAGAGAAAATTCCTTCTACAAGTACACCTGTGCCAAGTATGTTGACATTTTGAGATGATTGAGAAAATGTTCCATTAATCTCCCTGATGTCTTCTACATTTCCTAATGTTACATAGCACATCAAACTATAAAAATATTTTTGTTAAAATTTTTGTCACTTAATACTATGATGCAATTGAAATTGTGACACAATATATCTGGGTAGGTTCAACCAAAAGTCATTAGTTTGAAAACACAAGCTGGACTTGGTAGCATATACCTGACATCCCAGTGTTCAAGAGACCAGGGCAAAAGGATTACTGGTTTAAAACCATCCTAAACAACAAAGCTACCTAAAGGTCAACCTGGGCTACACAGTGAGATATTGCCTCAAAAAAATGATGTAGCTAATGTTTGAGAATACAGTCATGACAGATATAAGAAAACACATATCAAAAACAGAAAGAGGTAAGTTGACACTAAATGATGGCAGGTTGGAGATATAAGCTATACATACTATGTGGTAGTTTTAAAAAATAAAAAAAAATAGTCTTTCAATTTTTATGTGGATGTTTTAATGTCTTACCCATAAAATGTCTTAGTTTTCTTTCATATACTACATTAGATAGCAAAGGCCATAAATCAACCTTATAGGTCAAGACTGGAGATGGAGTGACAGCCACAAGGTGAGGATGCTGAGGCCTCAGAAATGAGATAAATATGTTGAGATAGCTGTAGGCTTTCCCCATCCCTTAGCACCCAGATATTCACTTAGTGAGCTTCTTTGCAGGCAAGGAGCAGGCTGGGCAGAAAGACCAACCTCCAAAGAAGTAGAGATTGACCTAACAACTTAAGTATACAACTCAAACCATATCTATAACTATCTTAGAGAGACAGGGGAAAATGAGTCATAGAAGACAAACTAATAATAATATAGATTGCATTATTTATTCATCATTCTTTCAGTAATTCATCTTTTGAAATGTTCATTGGCACAAGCTCCATGCTAAGCACCAAGGGGCTATATATCTATGTAGACAAAAATTAAAATCCATCTTTTTGTCATATTACCTGAAAATATACAGACAGCCTTCTCCATCATCATTGAAGGGTTTTGGAGGATGAACTGCCTTACATATAGATATCTGAGATAATTACCTGAGTAGATGATTATCTCTCCAGTGAAGCTGATTGCTATTTATTTTTCCATCTCCCCAGCACAAGGTAACCTATGCATATGCTCCACAGTAACTAGAAACAGGGTTACTGCTTCTCCATAGAATAAAAAGCTGTTATCCTCCAGAAACTCATAATCTATCTATCAACTTTTAAATGGTCTATCAACTTCCAAAACACAATGGTATATTACCATGTTCCATCCACACATCAGTCCTACAATGTAATCAGAACAGGAGACAGCTGAAGCATGATGGTGTTGTGACTTGCTGAATGACACTCAGCTAATGAACAACAGCTGGAACTGGAACTCTAGTATTCTAAGTCCTCATTAGGTTCTGATGTATTTTCATGAATCAGCCTTTACTGAGCACCTGCCCACACATCTGTATCATCTCCTGGTTGATCTTTGTTTTCACTGCCTTTGGTAGAGGAATCTTAGCCTGCTGTAGTGGCACATGCCTACAATACCAGCACTTGGAAGGCTTGTGTAGAAAAGTCACAAATTTGAAGCCAGACTGGATTATATATAAGACCCTGTGTCAAAACTAAAAGTGAAAAAAAGATAACCTATACTTAAAGAAGATTGTTTTTCCATGCTCTGACAACTTCAAACTGATCCAAATAAGGAGGCAAAGGAAGGGAAGACATTTATAAAACTCAAAGGAATGTTGTAAGCACAATAAATTCCTACCATTACATGATTTGTTACACTTTCTGACACGCTAAGACTTACATCATGCATGGTGAGTAAAACAGAAAGGAAGAACAGAATGGACTAGTTCTTAGTTCTATACACAGCAATGACTTTCCTATTTTTCCTTGAAAGGGGGATATTGCTCTATTTCTCCTCAACTCTCAAGTTTGTTAGTGTTACTAGACTCTGCTCTACTTTCATCATGGGATAGGTGAAAGAGTAATATCACCAAACATGCTTTAAAACTATGAAGGGTTCTATAAATCCCAGGACATATTAAGAGAAGTCCCCAGAAATAGAGCAATTAAAATAAAGTCATTCCAGAAAAGGCTCTATACAGATCTGAAGTGTGTTTTTGAAAAATCAAATAAGAAATCTTCCACTGCTTTCTTAGTGGAAGAGATATAGTTTTTTCTTCCTAGTCTTGTGAGGTTGGGGGGTGCTCATTTGTATCCTCTCCCGATCCTCCTTGTCCCACTCCTACTTCTAATTATAAATTAATACTGAATTCATCTGCTAGGCAGTCCAGCATTAGCCATTCCTTTGTGGCCCACAGATTTGACAACTTCAACGTGCACGATTTAGAGCTGCCCTTTAAGACCACCTAGAAATTTCAGGTGCTTTCAAGGTGGCATGCAGGCCATCTGCCCAAAGTACCCAACCATATGGATGTTATTAGCCTATCTCTGTTCATCCTCCCAGGTAACCTACTTGCTTATGAGAGCATTTCACAGCCCAGAAAGCCTAAGGGGGTTAGATCTCAGTTCTCCTTGAAGCTGCCAACTCTCTCTGACAACATCAGGGTAATTAACATCACATAGGACTCCCAGACTTTGTAAGAACTCTGAAAGTCTCTTCCCTAGAATTCATCTTAGGAGCTCACTTTCTGTTTCCCTCTGACAAAGTCAAATCATCTGATAGCCTTCCAGTTAAGGGAAGAGGACCCATCTGTTCAATTAGACTTTCCTTGGGTTCACCTGGCAAACTTACACAAATTCATTATTTATAATTATTCCTCATCACCATGCATGACGCTAAAAACTTGACTGTAAGATTCAACATCTCAGTATACTCAACCTGTAACAACAATGAACTTGGATGCTTACTTGCATTCCACTTTTTAAAAAATGGAAAAATCACAAATGAAACTATCGGTTGGATTTTTTTTCCTCAAAACAAGCATGTGAGAGTCTATGACCATATTTATTTCATTCTTCCACATCCTCTATATTTTACCAAGAGTAAATAAATACTAAATATCTACCCTATCAATGTGTACAAGAATGTGACCAAATCCCTGCCTTCAAGAAATATGCATTCTGTTGGATAGAGAGAAACAATGAACATGTGATGAAACACATATATAGAAAAATATGAAGGACTGCTAAGAGCTCCAAGATACAATGGAGAATGACTTGTGATTAGATATGACTATTTCATTTGGGAGCTTGAGGGAAGGAGGACTCAGACGAAGTCTCTTTAGGGAGATAACATTTAATTTAAGAAGAAAAGTCATGTGAAAATCTGACATGTGAGGATTCAAAAAGACAGAGAGAGAGAGAGAGAGAGAGAGAGAGAGAGAGAGAGAGAGAGAGAGAGAGAGAGAGACTCACCATCATCCCACCTAGAAAGAAACAGGAACAATCCCAGAATGCTCTGGGATAGGAAGAAAATCACTGTGTCTAAAAAATGAAAGCCTACATTAAAGTTACAGGGATGGAGACTGGATAATATATCATATTTAGGATACATTTTAGTAGTGAATTTATCAAATTTATGAACCTGCCAATGGATTGTACGATAATTGTGAATGAAAAGTTAACCAAAAATGGCTGGTTTTCACTTATGTTTCTTTCTAGTGATCACTACTGAAATCTTTAAGTGTTACATCTTTTTAATGACTCAGACACTTATTAAACTATGGAATCAAAGGCTGAAGAGGCATACTAGAATTGAAGTATTGAAGAAAGTTACCTATCTGAAGAGAACATTTTCTCTGCTACAACCTTTGTTTTCATTCATATTACAAGTAATTTAGTATGTTAGTTGACATATAATAATAATATATGCACTTATTTAAAGAATATGGTATTATAATCATATACATATATGCAATGGGTAATGATCAAATCAGAATAAATATGTTTTCCATTGCCTTTAAATATCATTTCTGTATGTCAAAAAACTTCAAACTCTTCTCATCTAGTTATTTTGAAATATATAAATAAAATATCAGAAATACTCCCCCTACCCCATGTACACTGTATTATGCTGCCTATCACCCACTGTCTTGCATAAAATGGCTTATGTATATGTTTATGAAAGAGGGAGTTTAGAAGTGATTTTTAAGGCCGGGGCGGTGGTGGTGGCACACGCCTTTAATCCCAGCACCTGGCAGGCAGACCAGGCAGAACTCTGTGAGTTCGAGGCCAGCCTGGTCCACAGAGTGAGATCCAGGACAGCCAGAGCTGTTACACAGAGAAACTCTGTCTCAAAAAAAGAGAAAAGAAGTGATTTTTAAAAGTCATCCCTAAAAGATATTATTGCATTGAAGCAATTATAGTAGGAATCAATACATAGACTTTCAAGGGTAAACTGAAAATTGTTGCTCAAGTCAAAAATCCCCTAAATTCTATTTTTGTTCTAATTTTATCATTTACATTTAATATGTGAATATGACATTCATTAAAACAATACTCTCTGAAGATTATTTTACATTCTTTGAAATGAGTCTGAGGAACTGAAAAAAATCCATCTACACTTTGACAAATGACATCAAACGCAGACAATCTCACAGCAAATGTTTCATATTTTGAAACAACTCCATTGCATTAGGCATTGTTTCAAACAACGTTAACAATCCCTCTCCTTAACATGATAGCAGTATGAATGGAGTAAACACAAAGAGAACCAGAATGAAGTAACCACAAAGAGCCTCAAAGGTTTGAGGTTTTAGTTTTAAATGATTGGATACTGCCACTGTCTTCAACTAAGGCCAACAGAAAGGCACATTCACACATACAATTTGGATGCTTATGATTGCTATATTATTGAAGCCTATTATATACTAAAATAGAAGGAAAGAAAGTGCCCTACCAGCCAGATCCTAAAGGATGCTTCTGCTCCTTTTGCTCAGCCTTGGAATTCAGCCAACTTCATAAACAAAATGAAGAATAACACAGTCGATATTTGAGAAGTCTAGGGATGTGGCTAAGTGAGCACTGGTCTAGCATGGGTTCAATCTGTAGCAGTGCTGAGAAAGCCAGGGGAAATGGTGACCATAGAGGGTAAATACAAATTAACTCTAGTAGACTTTGATAAATCCATGTTGCTCAGAACCAAGCAAAGTTGTTTAAGGTACTAGATAGAAGGTTGAGGGACAACTTCAGTTTTCAAGCTGACATACAGAAAACAGCCATAACTTCTCATGGTTTGCTGATGATCCTAACTTAAAGCATTGCTATCTGGAAGCATCCAACAACTAACCCAAAGGGACTGGATCACACGTTTTTGACATTGTTTCCCAACATTACATTTAGATAAGATATTTAACCTAAAGATAATATGTAGCAAAAATACATATTAAAGATTATTTTCAAATATTTGAAAAGTGAGCATTTGAAAAAAGAATTGGACTTGTTCTGATGGACACTAAGGGACAGAAAAAAGTTCAAAATGTAATAGTCAAGAATAGAGATTTCAGAAAAAGGAACATTCTAATAGAGCAGTGGTTTTCACCCTTCCTGATGATCCTTTAATACAGTTCTCATATTGTGGTGACTCCAACCATAAAATTATTTTTGTTGCTACTTTATAACTGTAATTTTGCTACTGTTATAAATTGTAATGTAAATATTTTAGGATATAGAGATTGGCTAAAGGGGCCCCACAGGATGTGAACTGCTGTAATAGAGCAATCCAAAGAGACAATGGCTGTCATCATAGGGAGCTATTCATCACTGGTAGTCTTCAAGAATAGATTAGTGACCAATTGTCAGAGATGGTGAATGAGGGACTCACTCTGATGGATGTGTTTTGTTTTGTTTTGTTTTTCGAGACAGGGTTTCTCTGTGTAGTTTTGGTGTCTATCCTGGATCTCACTCTGTAGACCAGGCTGGCCTTGAACTCATAGAGATCTGCCTGGCTCTGGCTCCCAAGTGCTGGGATTAAAGGCATGTACCACTGCCGCCCGGCTCCTGATGGATGTTTGTGTGTTTGCTGCATTAAAAATCACTGGAAGAGGTATTTTATTATTCTATTCTATTTTATTGAGATGGAGAGGTCTTTCTATGTTGCACAGACTACTTTCAAACTTTGGGCTTAACTGAACCTGTTACCTCCCAAGTCTTGAACCTGAGCCTCTCAAGTCCTATGACTACAGTTACAATCCAGCCCAACCTGCAGTGAGATCTGTGCTGTTGTTCGGTTTTTGCTGTCTTACTTGCTTTCCAAGTGAAGGCTTCACTATACAAACAAGGCTCATCTTGAGATTCTGATTCTCCAGCCTTCATCTCCAAAGTGCTGGGTTTATAGACATGCATCACCACAACAAAGTTGGGGGTTATTTTAAAATACAGACTACAGGGTCTTATGTCCCACTCAAGATGCTGGTTTCTAAGTACAGATCTCTGTAGGGAATTCTAAGCAATTATATCTAGTTGCAGGCTAGACAAGAAGACCCCTGCAGAATGACAAGTGGGGGGGGATGAAACTATAGGTGAATAATGCTCAGAGGCCTCAAATTTTTTCTAATTTTGACCTACATTTTTGTCCTGTGATATAACCTCCTTCCCTTTCCGTTGCCCCTTTACTGGCTTGACCGGGGCTGCTTTATTAATGCCCATATGGACTATACAGGGAGCCCTGTGGTTCAAGCTTCCTATTCTGAAAGACTGGGTAGTCATGTCCAAACACTGGTTACCAGTGAAGATTGTCAATCAGCATAACCTAGGTAATAAATAACATGGAGCTACAGGAATTTCTGAGATAAAAAACAAACCCAAGTTGGGAATACAACAAAAGCCTGAAAACCAACCCCCGCAAGTGAAAAGGTTTGCCCTAACTTCCTTTAACAGACCCTCCCTTCTCTTTCTCTTCCCTTTCTTCCCCTGCTGGGGCTTGAGTGGTTGGGATTTTTATGCTAGGGACTTAACAGAGTCTTCAGGAACCTCTTACCTCAACTATCCCTACCTGGAGAAATTTGGGCAACTATCTCTAGATACTAGTCAGTATAGGAAAACAGAAGCCATCAAATCTGGAAAGAAAAGTACACACGAAATTTCATAAAAAGAAAGAAAGAAAGAAAGAAAGAAAGAAAGAAAGAAAGAAAGAAAGAAAGAAAGAAAGAAAGAAAGAAAGAAAGAAAGAAAGAAAGAAGAAATGAGGCAGAAGAAGTAGAATACTCGGAAACTTAGAAACCAAAGACTGCATGTAAAGGCTGCTGTTTCCCCATATAACCCGCTGGATCTCAAGTGATCAGGGCTTCTGTGGAGGCATATGTAATTTTGTTACTACATTTGTATTTGTGGTAGGGGTCAGACGCATGTCCCATGGCAGGTATGTGGAGCTTGGTGAACAACTTGAGGGAGTCAGTTTTCCCCTTTCCCTGTTTGGATCCCAGGGATCCAATTAAGGTCGCCAGCCTTGGTGACAGGTGCCTTTACTTGCTAAGTCAGCTTGCCATTCCTGTAATAGTGTTTTACTGAGGCTAAAGGAAATCCCAAGCTTCAAAATTCCCCTATCTAGAGATGAGTAAGTGATAAACAGAGCTGGACTCTACACGTGGTAGCTCAAGTATTAAAATATAGTTATAATCTCTGGCCAAAAGAAATGTCTTTTCAAATGAAAAGGGACACAGTGAGGAATTACACCAGCAGCTTTGAATTCTTAGTCATTACCCAAGCTCTCTCCTATGATTGCATCACCCTTCCTTGTCCTTGTCCTTCTGTGTACCTTTCTGATGAGACAGTTCTACTGTGTTACTACTTCAAGGAGCTCCATAGCTCTAAGATTGAAACTCAGACAGTGGTATTTGTGTAGGCATGAGCCAGATCACCTGGAAAAGCTCAAAATCCAGAGGAAGTCAGTGAGCTCAGGAATATGAACAGAACTTAAAAGCAGTACAGAAGGGAAAACTGGAATCAAAGCCCAGAATCCCCTGCCCTCTAGCCAAAAGCACTGTCTTAATATACCATTTCCTATCTCTTACTCTCCTTTGCTTTGCCTATTTGTGGAAATGTCTACACACACACACACACACACACACACACACACTTTTTATCTGACCATATTTAAGTATGAAGCCTCCCGTGAGTGAGTGAATTTGACCAATGAGGGGACTGTGACCTGAAGCCTACCTTTACTAAGGAGGGTTAGTGTGATGCATCTTTCTGAAAAACAGTAATTTGATCAGTAGCAGGTTTTTAAGCCTTAAGTGAAGCAATGAGCTCTCTGTAGTCTTTCCACCTTCTCTCCACCTTCTGCACTGTGGTAGCCATTGTAAGAGTATTGGGTAAATAGAAGTACAACTGTTGTCATCAAAACTCCCATCCATAGAGTGGCCATGAAGTGTCTATTTAATATAGGCAGCAGGGTGATGGTCGACTTCCAGTTCATGAGCAGCCCAGAGGCCAGGGATCCTAGCCTTCATCTACATCTGTAGCCATAGGCGGTTGATAAATTTTCTACTCTGTATAGGTTTTGTGGATTAACTGAGTGTGGACATCACTAACATCCCTACAAGGTTAAGTCACAACTCTTAACAAGTTACACAGTGTTCCTCCACAAATCATTCGTACCTCCGGTGAAAACAAAAAAAAAAGCCTGTTTCTTCCTTGTAGCTTTCTTTTGGTTATCATCATCACCTGAAGAAAAAGCTGTGGGTACAGAAAAGAACCTTCTACCATAGCTGGAGACTAATTTTCTCTCTTTCATAGAGACCAGATCAGTTTTTGTAAGGCTAGTCCAGTTTTTTCCACATTTTGTTCCACTGGGATTCTTGTTGTTACCATGGATACCTCTTTCTGCCCTTGGCACTTTGGGGATGCAGCAGAGCATCCATTATATCAAGACCCCCCACCTTGAATCACTTTGTACTGGCTTTTTTTTTCTTCCCAGGCAATTTCTGGGCCTGCCCTTCTGCCAACTTAAAGATTAACGAGGACTAGTTAAAACATTAATGTTTTGACTTCCTTCCAAATCTTTACCTATACAGGATAGCTTGAACTCTATTAAATAGTCCATCTACCAGAAAAATCACAACAAATAAAAGAAATTCACGGAAATTATTTATATTGGAGACATATTCTTCCCTGGATAACAGAAATCTCTAAATGTATTTTGCTGTTTAGAGATCATTAACTACTTGGTCAGAGGAATCTAGACAAGAGAATTTTCAGAAATAAGCATAGAATAGCCCATGCATTGGTTGAGAAAATTTGATTTTCAAAAAATGAATCTGCTGTATGACAACTTTTTCTAGGAATTTATCTGTTACATAATATAAGGCATCCTCTTATCTAGGTGGAGCAGCACAAATCAGGGAAAGAAGAGTTCAAAGATGTTTAGATCATACTTATATTGGCATGGTTGTGTTATTCCGGCAGTCTAAAAGTTAATCCTAGTGGTTCCTTTATTACACACAGGCCATGTTTTCAATACTTTTGGGTCCATGCCTTACTATATATGCAGCAGACACCATCATGGTGCTAACACTGAAACAATGAGAGACTTAACAATTCCGCATTCCTTGATTTTGTTTAAATTTGTAACCTTAATGTTACATTAATAATGACCTGTTTTGCATATCTGTTTGATTGTACCGTCTTAAGGATTCATTTAAACCTGGGGAGGACAGCATGACTCCTACCTGCCTCTCATTAATAACATACTTTTCAGCAACTAAATAATGAATGGGTTGGATATAAATCAGTCGAAATGCAGATTGTCATTAGGTGGAAAAAGGAGAAGCAATCTCCAAGTAATTTTGAGACTGAAGGGAAAGAAAACTACACATCTTAGAGAGAGATGACTACATAGGAAGGCTTGGAATTAAATATTCTGCTGTCTTTACATGTCAGACAGTGAAAGAAAAGTTATCCTAGTAGAAATTAACTTTTGTAAATGACTTTGAATTTGGGGGAATTAATGGAAACAAGTATTTTAATCACGGGGAAGAAAACAGCCTGACTCTTGGCCGCAGATTATCCTAATGGCTGAGATAGGGCTGTATATGCAGTTCTTAACCGTGTTGACTTTATTGTAGAGACACACTTGGTAGGGACAGGCAAGGAAGATAGTGATCAGTAATTCCAGCTGATAAAAGTCTGCAACTGGTTGATCAGAGTCAGCATTGAAGGCAAGCAGAAGCATCTTAAAGGAGAAATACATAAAATATATTATTGGCCTACTCCACTCTTCTGCAATAACAACAGATAATAACACTCTGGCTCAGGATTTAGAGGGCATGCTTTTCAAGTTACTGTATTTCTTTAGTGATAAGTTGCTGGCACAAAAATGAGGATTTAAGGGAAATGCATTTCAAAGCAATGACTGCCAATAAATTATCCCACAGGCCCCAAGTTTCTCAGGAAATAGCAAATACATGAAATTTGGAAATACAATCCTAGCTTTCAATTTCCTTTTATTTGTCTAAGTCCTTTAAAATTCAACATGGCTTCTTCCTGCATTTTGACTACAGATCTTTACTGAAAAAAAAAAAAGATGATATCCAAGTCTACCTGAAATTCAAGTCAAATGAAATAATAGTGTGATCTGGTTTGCTGTAAAAGGTTTCAGATTATGAATTTTTTATTCTTTGAGAATTTAATATAGTACATTTTTTATCATATGCTTTCCTATCCACCAACTCTTCCCAGATCCTCCTACCCAACAAACTTCATGTTCTTTTCCTCTTAAAGAAAAGAAAAATGCTACTAAAAATGTGGAGTCCAATTTGTTAGCTAACTACTCGGGAGCATGAGGCCTGCCTGCCGTGGTCGATATACCCAGTATCCATTAAAGAAAACTGATTTTCTCTCTTCTAGCAGCTGTCAGTTGCAAATAACTTCTTGGCTATGGGAGAACTCTGTGCCTACTTCCATTTTGTTGTGCAGGGATTTTGTCTGGCTTGAACTTGTGAAGGTCTTGTCATGGGCTCTGTGAGTTCACACATGCATCTGCCCTGTTGTGTCTGGAAGATGCTATTTCCTTGAAATCGTCCATCACCTCAAGCTCTTACAACCTCTCCAACCCAACTTCCACATAGATCCCAGACCTACGCGGAGGGCTAAGCACTCTAAAGTCATTCACTCTCTGCATGTTTCAGACTCTGGTTTTATTTCTGCTCAACAGTAGCAGAAAAGTGAGCAGGGCTGAATGTAAAGCAATCTAGTTTTCTCGTTGAATCTCTAAACAAAAAACAACTTGGCTTCAGCTCACAGTTCTGTTTCCTGTTTTGTTGTTGTTATTTGTTCCCTAAAGGGGTTGAACTTATAAATCTGCAATTTGGCAGCATTTGTTTTAGTTTGGGACTTTTGAAATAACTTGGTCCAAGTATCTGGTGACTGTATGACAGCAACCAAGCCAAATGGCTTTGACATCCAACTTGCCTGATTCCCGGAGAATTATCACCATAGAAAATGTTAGTCCTGTTTTCCTTGGTGCCTAGAGGCAAATGTGTAGCCGTGACCTTAACACAAATGTAACATAGGGTAAAAACAGTAGGTAGAAGCACCTGCAGGCACTTGACCGTCACTGAAAATCTTAGAAGAAAGTATCTCTGAAGGTCTACCACTTTCAGTTTTGATCTTACACAACATCACAACCTATCTGGCAGAGCAGATACAGGAAAGAATTCTTGAAAAAATAATGGGGGATTTTTGAGTATTGCTGCTTGGCTGCTCATCCTAGTTAGAATTATTTCCTTGGGAAGGAGACTTGAAGAGACACAGTCCAAACAACTTAACGTAACAACTTCTAGAACCAGAGAAAGAGCATCAAGCTGGGTGGAAATTTAAATAGCATTCTCAATTTTTTTTCTAACAAGCATTTTCTTTTGTAATAATCTGTTCCTTTGAAGGAAATTGTGGTTCTTGGATAGATGTAATGAGAATATTCTTTCATAGTACACCTAGACAGGGGAGGCCATTTATTTTCAATTTTACACAAATAGGTTAAGTTTAAAAGAAATAGTCTCAGCATGTGTGTGAGGAATTTTTGCTTGTATAAATAATACAGCTTAGCTTTCTCTAGAGAGGCTTTCCATAAACACAGGCTGGCTAAGCAAATCCAGAGTAACAAATAAGCAAGAGTTATGTTTCTCCATTTGATGCAGTCATTGCCTCCATCAACAGGAAAAAGCAGGGAAATGTTATAAAGTAGACAAAAGCAGTTCTTTGTGTCTTCTTGCTGCAATTCTAAGACTTAGCTACTTGTAACTATTAATTAGAAGTGAATTTAAAAATTCGCTTCTTCAGTAGTACTAGATACATTTCAAGTAGACATATGTAGATAGAAACTAGCACAGTGGACAACACAGTTGTAGGGAGCTCAGTTGCATTACA
This sequence comes from Peromyscus eremicus, assembly GCF_949786415.1. Classification (NCBI taxonomy): domain Eukaryota; kingdom Metazoa; phylum Chordata; class Mammalia; order Rodentia; family Cricetidae; genus Peromyscus; species Peromyscus eremicus. The sequence continues at coordinate 103,678,167 of NC_081439.1, forward strand.
CTTTTATTGATTCTTTTAGTTTCTTGAGCATAAGGACCACAACTTATCCACCACTGTTTCCTGCTGTGTCTAGTACAGTGTCTGATGCAACTATTAAATGGTGTTTTCTATGTTTTCATGAGTTATGCTAAATTTGTTATTTCATCATCTCAATAATACTGTGAGACAGGTCCTATTATTATCTTCATTTTTCAGATGAGAACCCTGACGCTTAGAGAAGTTAACTGATTTGTCTAACATCACATAACTAATAGGTACCCCAGCCAACTCTGTGTAACATCAAGGCCAATGCCCTACAAACAACAACAACAACACATCACTGTAGCCAGACGTTTCTCAAGTCCCACCCAGCCCCACGATCCAGACGAATCTCTCCCACCCATGGTCCGCAGCCACTTATAAAATAATTACTCAGAGGCTTAATATTAATTACAAATTGTATGGCCTATGACTCAGGCTTCTTGCTAGCTAGCTCTTACAATTAAACTCAACCTATTCCTATTAATCTATGTATCACCATGTGTTCTGTGGCTTTACCTGTATTGCATTACACCTTGCTTCTCTGGGCAGATCTCCATGTCTCTCCTGACTCCACCCTTCTCTTTGTATCTCTGCTTGGATTTCCTGCCTGCCTCTAAGCTGCCTTGCCATAGGCCAAAGTAGCTTATTTATTAGCCAATGAGAGCAACATATATTCACAGCATACAGAAAGACATCCTATAGCACTTCCCCTTTTCTGTCTAATCAAAAAGGAATGTTTTAACTTTATCATAGTAAAATTATATATAACAAAACAGTTATAAAGTAAGAATTACAGTTATAATATCTAGTCTATTTGTATTTGACAAAATTAAAGAAAATGCTCTATCATCTATCCTATTTTTATGAGTCTAAAGTTTCATATCTAATTTACCTTTTATCATAACCAAGGAAAACTATAACTATCTAGTCTGCAACTCCATCAATGAACACAGAAGGATATAATATTATCCAAGTAAACAGGAAGTGCATTGTAAGCAACTTCCAAAACTCCAGAAATGACAAAAAACAGCTAGTTGCCTGGACAGTCACCCAAAGTTCATCTGCAACATTGGGCATCTATCTTCAGCCTATAGGCCTAGAGTCTCTCAGTTGCTTCTCCTTGTGTCCTACAGAATGTCTGTTAGTCTCCTCTGCGAAGCAGGAAACTGAAGGACCATCTCACCTTGCAAAGCTCAGTGGTTACCTTCCTATGGGTCCTGCATGTCCAATTTACATAGTATCCTGTCAAGCAGTCGATGCAAGGGCACTTTTTTGACTAGTGGCTGACTTTTGCCACAAAGAAAGCAAATTCCATAATGAGTTTCTTCAATGCCCATCATCCTCTTTGAAGTAAATTGGTGCTGCCAGAAGCAGACGTGTCTCATTGTCCAGAAAAGTCTAAGTTCTTAAAACATTTTAAACGCCATATTCTGTAGGTCTTTGAAGTGTTTGAAGATTGCCTACCTAATTGAAATATATCTATCTATGTATACCTAGAAAACTTAACTAACATAACTATAAGTTTCATTATCATAGATGACTAATTTTTCTGTGTTATTTCATTATATTACAATTTTAAATGAGTTGTATAAACATAATATCTTACACAAGAGTAGATATATATATATATATATACAGTATGACAAAATTAGCTTTAAATTTGTATCAATAAACCAAAATCCATACTAATGTAAAATATGTAAGATTAATAGTTGGCGTTTTTTTAGATTAAAGTAGATTCAATAATCTACCCTTTTATCCTATCATTTCTATATCATACAATTCCATATCAAATCCCTCTTTCTTCTTTTAGAAAGAGATTGACTATGACCAATAATTTGTAACCAATCCCCTAAACAAAGACAAACATCCATAATCCATTTTGGGGCAATGTGGGCATAGTGTTCTAGGCTACTTCCTGCTGGTTGGGGGCACTGTTAATCTTATAGGGACCCTATAAGAGAAAATTTAGGATTATGGTTAAGTCCTGACTGGAGTAGTCTGTGAGGCTAGATCATCTCAGCCAGCAGCCTTGAAGCCTTTCTGGGTGCAGAACTCAGAGGAAACTGCAACAGAGGCTCTCTGAAACATTGGATCATCTGGGCCATCTGTTTTCATTGGTGTCTGGTCCCCTTGTCCTGAAAATACATAAATTTTTAAAGGTAACGTATACATCTGCATTAATACAAGTACAGACTGTGCATTGTGCACAAGTAAGCCAAAGATAATTTCTTGTTATGTATTTGAGCAGGTAAAATATACATCACATGTCTTGCACTTCTTTCAGGTTTATATTTTTATGTCTGTAGTCAGGATTTCAAGAGGTCTTCCTCCATCAAATCTGATCATCTTTAATTTTGAATGAATCCATAGCCTCTCATTTTCTGTGGAAACAAAAACATAACCTCTCCCCCAAAATGGCAAACCTTTTGACTTGAGTTTTGGAGTCAAGATATTTTTAAAATATGTAGGTTGGTAAGCCACACCACCACTGCAAGTTACACCATGGACAGAATCTCTTCCAGAGCCCCGGTCACTAGGTAGTTTATCCACAGTATTCACACTGGCTAGGGCAGAATAAAGACAGTTTGGGATCTGTCCATAAGTATGAAAACTAGGGATGTATGCTGGTTTATGTTTAGGTGTTGGGTATCAGATTAAGTCACTGTTTTGTACTTATCTAAATAGATTAACAGAAAATTAGTGGTTTTATTTGTCATTTTGCATATGGAGACCATTGCATTGACCCCAGTGATGAACATCAGTAGAACATAATCAGTCTGTGAAGTCACCCTTACTTGCTGCATTTACCAGAAGGTTCTATGGGCTTCCATACAGCATATTTATGCCAGGACATGCAAATGCCAGCAAATCAATTTTCCTGCAGCTTTCACAGTCAGTGTGTTTGCCAGACAAAACCCTAGCCAGCCACTTTTTTTTAATGAGCATAGCGCCTTTAGAAATAATACTTACTGGAACACTTCTAACACAGAAAGGAAGAAAAGACTTAAATCTAAATCCAACTGTTCAAAGTGGTGAGCCACAGGAGAAGGTGAAATGTGAATATATTGAAATTGAACATTTAATGGCCTCATTTGGCCTTATAAGGTTTTTTTTTTATCAAGTATCTAGTCAGTCAGATCTGATTCAATCTATGCCTCGATGGCACTGACAGCACTAAATCTGACACCATCATCACTGCCACCATCTGTACACATGTCATGTGCCCCAGTGTTATCTGTCTTGCTTTCCTGCAATAGTTACTTTTCTTGTTGCTGTAACAAAATACCTGACAAAAGAAAACTAAGGGTTTCTTTTTGGCTGACAGTGTCAGGGGATACAGTCCATCATGGCAGAGAAGGCATGGCAATAGGAACATGGGGCAACTGGCTGCATGTTATTCACAGTCAGGAGGCAGGGAGGGATAAGTGCTATTGTTCAGTCCATTCTTCCTTTTTCATTCAGTCCAGGACTGTTGGGTTTTTATTGTTGTTGTTGTTGATGATGATGATGATGATGATGATGATGATGATGATGCTGTTTTGAATACCATGACAAAAGCAACTTGGAGGCTGGAGAGATGGCTCAGCAATTGGGAGCACTTATTCATGGGGTGGCTCACAGCAGTCTAGAACTCCAGCTCCAGGGAAATCAGATGCCACTGGCTCCAAAGAAACCCGCACTCATTAACATACCCATACACGGACATAAACACAAATACACAGGTCAAAAATAAATCTTATTTAAAAAGCAACTTGGGGAAGAAAGAATTTATTTGGCTTATACATCCCAATCACAATTCAGTACTGAGGCAAGTCACAGTAAGAAATCAAGCAGGAGCAGAGGCAAGAACCACAGAAGAAAGCTGCTTCCTGGCTTGACTCCAGTCTCATGTTCAGCTGCCTTTCTTATACCGCACCAGAACACCTGCCTGAGGATGATAGCACCCACAGTTGGCTGGGATCTCCCCTATGAATCAGCTGTAAGAAAGTCCCACACAGACATGCTGTGTCCACAGGTCAATGTGATGGAGGGATTTTCTCAGTTAAGGTTCCATCCTCCCAGGTAACTCCAGTTTGTACCAAGTTGACAAAAACTAACCAGCACAGTGGCTGTGGGTGGTGTTACTTTCTCATTTGGCATGTGGGTATATCCTACTTTATTAGGGATTTGCTATATACCAGGCCCACTGGTAGAGGTTTTGTGAATTATTTTATTCACTATCCTATCTCTTTTTCAAAGATAGCTATTAAAGTCTTTGAGAAATTTAAGTAACTTACCTAAGTCAAGAAGAAGACATTATCTCTAATAGTAGGATATAGAGCCTTGTGTTAAACTAGCAGGTTTAACTTTATTTGTGCCTTTTAGCTCAGGTATGTGGCTTCAAAAATGAACCAGTAGAGATGATCAAGACTTCAGAAAATCACATTAAAACAGTGGGTTACTTGAATGTATACTATCCACTGGAGCCTGTGAGGATCATCAGTAAAGGCAATGACTTCCCTTCTACCTGAATCTTGTCAGTAGCAAATACTTCAAGAGTGTAATCAGAATGCATTTATGAATGTACAAAACTGCAAAATAATGAAGCATCCATATAAGAACAAACCAAAGGGAATAATAATTCAAAAATGGGTCAAAATGTAAACCTCAAGCAAAAAAAAAATCAGCTTCAACCAGTTCACTGACATTTTTTGGTCAATCTCTTCATAACAACCTTTCCACTAAGAGGCAGTTTGCAGTGTTTGGGGGGGTGCTGAATGCAAATTCTTTCAGTTCCCATCTAGGCTACCTTAGAATTATCATTTTTTCCTTTCTCAGCTGTAGAAGTAGAGGCAAAGGAGAGAATCTACACTTCCTTATAAAATGATCTGAGTTTAAATTTCAACTGTTCATTTATGTATTAAATTAACATTTACTGATGGTACACTATGTGACAGCCATTGTTCTAAGCACTAAAAATGGACATTTTCCCATTATGTTGAGTGAAACAAATGAACAAAGTAAACAAATGCTGTTTCAGTTTTAAAAAAACAACAAGGAATAAACAAAATACTATATTTTCATTTGGAGTTAGTGCAATGAAAAAAAAAGTAGATAAACTGATAAAATGGCTAGTGGTGCCATTTTGCAGAAGACTTTTTTTGACACCTAACTGAAGAGGAAAAGCAGACTACTTTCAGGCAACTGGAATATGTTTAGTCTCACTTGGCAAAAGAAGCCAAAGGTAAGTTGAATCAGAATAGAAATCTGACTTTGTATGCCAGCAAGGGACACTAGAGAGGTCACTGGAAATTTCGCTGAACCTATCAGTTTGGAAAGGAGCCATCTGAAATAGCATTCCTTAAGGTAGAAAAGAACCTGCTGTGAACTGTAGAAAACAGTGTGAAAATGTTAGGCAAAGGCATTCTCAATGAGTTCTTGACAGTTGAGGGCAAAGCGCAGCGTCAAAGCTAAAAGTGATGTCTAATTCCACTGAAGTTATACTAAGTGCCCAGCCCCCAGAATAACTCAGGCAGGGTCATCATCAACTGACAGAAAAGCTAATAATAGAACCCTGCAAGTCTTTCCTTCTCCTCTTCTCCCTGTTCATACTAATACTCAGTCACAAGGCAGTCATTATTTGAAGCAAAAGGGAACTGAGAGACAGTACTTGTCTGAATGTTTGAAGGAAGGACAACAAAATGGGGGTTTAGGTCATGCTTTAGAAATGAAATCACTTCCGCTGTGCCTTGATCCAAATCAAAATGGAAAGTATTTCCTTTGTTAGGTGGGAGTTGTGAAATTCAGTGATTCCCAATGCACCTCATCAAAAGTACTGACTTCTTCAAAGCCCATGTGAAAGAAAAACACATGATCAGATGTGCTCTTCCACTTCTGCCTCAAATTGTTTTGTTCATTTATGTAATGCAACATTAACACTAGGGGTCTATAGCAGGGTTACAGTGACTAACAAGGATATTCTTGATAGGAGCAGGCCAGGACTAATTTCCAAGTTACTACCAATTCCCAAAAGTTCAGAAAAGACATTTTAGAAGGTAAGTTGCTCTTTTTTTTTTTAATCAAAGAGGAGATGGTCAGTTTTCCAGTAAAGCAGTTGAGAGTTTTAGGGGAAAGATCTGCCTGCAGCCTTCAATTCAGCAGACTTGGGTAGTGTCTCTGCATCTTTCATTATTGTATGATCTTACACAAGTTGTTCAAGCAACAGCAAATCTTAAAATTTTCATACCCTCTAAGGTGGCGTGCTGCTTGGGACTTGCCTTAAAAATAGCATAGTTTTTCCAAGGCTTGTCTATTTGAAGTGACTTTGTGGAGGATGCAGAGAAAGAAACAGATAGGCTAATGTCTTTTCTACCATCTTGCCCATTGCCCTCTCCCCCTTGATTCCCTAATTCATAAAACCAGAACTCATTGTTTCATTCTACCAACACTTATGGATCCAGGTGCTGATCTTAGGTCTCAGGTTCCAGCAATCAATGAACACTAGCTGCTGAAGCTAACTCAAAGGGCTTCTGAGTTGCAGAATTGAGATGATAATACATGTAAAATCACCTTGGCAGCCAGAAAGGTATAGGCCAATATAGCATTTAAAGATATCCACCTTTCTTCTCCTTCCAGCAGTGAGAAATGGAAGGACTCTCTGAATAAGGAAGGGAGATGCCGGCAAGGTTGTGTGGCAGGCAAAACTCTTGCCATAAAAATTTCCCCTTCGGGTACTTAAACCTACTATTAGAAATGTCTGTTGTCTGAGTCACAACTAAGGAATGTCTGGAGCTTGGTGTGGTGGTGGACACCTGTAACACGAGCACTCAGGAGAAAAAGACAGGAGGATTGTAACAGACTAAGGCTGGAGAACTGCTACCTAGTGAGTTTCAGCCTGGGCCACCTAGTAAGGCACCATAGGAAAACCATACATAAACAAGAAAGAGACTCTGTGGAGGTGAGACCACTGACTTTAGTACAGAACGTGCAAGAGGCCTACAGTATTCATACCATACCGTACCTCTTTCAATCTCCTGTCCTGCCCACCTCAACAATATTCTCTTCTACCCCATCAGACCTTAAGAAAGACAAAAGGATAGAGCTCTCCAGAGCAGCTGCATCATCAACATCATTTCCTTCTAGCACCATGCCTTGGAAAGGTCACCTATCCATATCCCAGTATTTGATCTGCAAGGTAGCATTTCTTTGTAAATATTCTGAAGGACATGCACAGTACATGGATTCAGTAAGTGCCCACTTCAAGCAAGGTGAAGCTCCAATATACCTTTTTGACTTTGTAACAGCTGTCAATACCACCTGAACCCTTATTAAAAGCAGAAATTTTACAAGGGCTAAACAACACAGAAGGAAACTGATACTATAGTGTACAATTGCAGTCTCTTAATTAATGGTTCAGTCTAGAGAATAATATAATAAATTTAGAGGGAGGGAAATGAGCCCTTGGAACTCTTAGTTCCCCTGTTTGCTGTCCTATACATGGCAGACTAGCCCTAAATGGAACTTTTTTAAATGCCAAAAATTCCATTTCGTTCTCACTACATGAATCTCCCATCCAAATAAAAATGTATCCCTTAGAAAACACAGAAGCCCCTTTAATATCAGTGAACCCCTCTATGATGGCCAAGGCTGCTGTCAGAAAAAAGGGACGTGAGATGGGTCTCTGAGGGAGTCTGGCAATTATATTATGGGGAAGGTAGGAGCTGAGTTCTCCAAAGTCAAATCTAGTCCTTCTATGGCATTTGGATACAAGGCTAGTCTTCCACACAAAGCAATGTGACTTGGTAACAACAGTCACCAAATAAATAATGCCTGTTCTCCCTTGAGGGACACTGGGAACAAAGTGCTCAAAGCCAGTTTCCCTGACCTTTCCTTTATACTGTGCTCTCAAACTATTCATGCATATGTGTTTGGGGCATAGAGAAGTTATAAACACACAAACTACTCTCCTTAGAAATAACATAATACTTTGTCCTCTGATAGTAAACTAATACCATAAAATAAAAATGCATATTTTGCTTCTGTTGACAGTGATTTATTGGTCTGTTTGATTAATTCAATCAATTCTAGATTGTTCATATGAGGACAAATGTCTGTTGAAGGGAAAAGTTGTTTTCATATCCAGATCATGAGATGAGATAGTTCCCTTTATGTTAACGGCACTGTATCAAGCACATTTGTGGTCAATTCTGGTAGCATGTTTTAGGAGCAGATTCTGAAAACAATTTAAAATACATCTGGAAGATAATGACTAGAAGAGAACTGATTAGGATTCTTGTCAGACAAATAACCAAAAATGGGTCCTTATATGTATACCCTACAAAAAAAGTAGCTAGCAGGTAACTTTGTGATCGTAGACTTCAGACCATATGTTTACTCTGAATCACTAAAGTGGGAAGAGTTAGACTGGGTAGATGGCACTTTACTTTCATCTCCATTCATTCCACAGACACACTCCTACTCAGAAGGGCTCAACTTTGGGAATCACCTTGCCTATGCACAAGAATTGGTGCGAACTTCTGTGGAAGGATGAGGGGAAAGGGAATTGCTCGATTCAAGCAGAAGGCAAAAGTAGGATAAGATAAGGGAGGCTTTGATTACAGAAGCCAGGCAACAGAAAAAGTTTCTCTCAACTTGACCTTCCTCATTACAGAGAAACCTACCGTGTAAGGGCTAGAGATACATCATCAGCAGAGGCATTTAAAGAGAGGAGGCTTCATTGGAAGGGAGGTTGAGCAAGATGTCTTTTAATGTGCTTCTGAACTCTGCTACTGTATTGTTCTTCTGACTCCAAGCAGATACTCTATTGACCAAGTAGATATTCCATTTTAACACATAGAAAAAGTAGAAAATAGTACTAAATAGGTTTCCTCGGGAATAGAACTCTGGTTCATGAGAATTTAAATGTATAAGCCTCAAATATACTACAAAACATAAATTTTAATACGGAAAATTAGGCTGTTGAGATGGTTCAGTGGATAAAGGCACTTCCTTTAGCCTGATGACCTGAATTTAATCTCCAGGATCCAAATGTTGGTAAGAGAGAACCAAGTCTGTACATTATTCTCTGCCCTCCAAGGCATGCCATGGCAGATGTGTGTGTGTGTGTGTGTGTGTGTGTGTGTGTGTGTGTGTACACACACGCATATGTACATACTAAATAAATAAATGTAACTTTAAATTTTAAGGGAAAATTGCCACACTACCTTTCTTCCACCAACAAAAATCTAAAAATCAAAAGTCAAATGATAATGATTTTTGTTAATAGCAGATCACAGACGTTCTGCAGGAGTATACCTAGAAATCCTGCTACTAAAAATACTAGAAATTCTGCTACTAAAGCAAATTTCTCTACATTTACTATAAAAATACATAATTCTTTCCAGTTCAGATGTTCTGACACTATTCTAAGAATGCTGTAACCCATTAATTTCTAATAATCTTTTGAAGTAGGTGTTTAAATCCATGCCATTTTACAGATGGGGAAATTGAGATGTAGTGGCTAGAAAATGTATGCACCAGGCAAGAGGGATTCAAACCCAGGCAGTCTGGCTCCATGCTCTTTTATATATATTCTTTTGAGATAACATTTCCCCTCTTCCTTTTCTTCTGTCCAGCCCCTTCCTGTGTATCCACCCCTTGCTTTCTTCCATATTCTGCATGCTCTTCCCACAGCACTGTAAAGTCGTGCTGTACTTCCTTGTGTGTACAGAAGAATTCTTTTATCACTGAAGCACCATTGGATTACAATAACAGGAAACAAATGCCTCCATTACAGAGATGCAAGGGCAGACCAGTGACCTGAGTGGCAAGTGAGTCACTAATTACTGGCTTCCACATAACAGATTTGCAGGTCCCAGGATTCAAATTTTTATCTACACACACACACACACAAAATTTACATCTTTGACCTTCATGCTTTATTGCATGCAAATAGTTAGAAGCATGGCTGCGGAAGTCGTTAATGCTAGAGCACTACCTGATCTGCTCTTGTGGATTAATTAATCTGTTCCTCCTCCATTCACGTATTTCTTCTTTGGATTTCCTTTGCTAATTACCTAGCAGTGCTGTCTCGTGGCCTCACTACATAAGTTATTCTATTTTTCCCCCTTTTTGACACAATGTGGTGCTCTCTGGGATGAAGGAAATGAATCGTGGCAGGTTGGGGAAAAATGAACTTGTTATTACAGATCCAGCCATAATTTTTTAAATTGAAGTTCAGATGATTGCACTAACATTCAATCGCTTGTATTGCTTTTGGTATTTCAGCGAAAATAAAATAGTCTCTAAAAAAGAGAAAATTCTAATATTTACTTTTTCTTCATTTTTTTTTATCTGAATGCCATACTGTCAGTTAAAATACTAGTTAGGAAGATAAATGCCTCTGCTTAATTTTTCTCACTTGTGAGCCATTTCTTCCTTCCCCTTTTACCCTCCTTCAGAAACTAGTCATCAACCATGCCCCAGTCACTTCTGCCACTCACTGACTCAACATTACTGAATCCATTAGTGCATGCTATGTGTACATCACATACATTCAACATGCCCACTTCAAGCACTGCCCACCACTTATTTGCCTAGAAATGCATCATTACCTCAAGGAATAAATCTTCCAATCAGTATTATCAATCAAAGACTCAACTAAATGATGAAGGAAATTAGTCAAAAACAGTGCATGCTTGCAGCAGAATTCATGGACTTACCTTTGGCTTATAAATTTATCGATGTTAGTAATAGCTGCTTTGTTAATAATACAGGATGCAAATTGTTCGGCAACGTCCTCCTCCTCCCTACCATACCTTGTAATCATATCTGATTGGGCCAAAATAAATAAAAGAAATCGATTTATACAAAAAGACACGTCCATCGTAGTGTTGTCTTTAATGACAAGGAAGAAAATTGTAAATATAGTATATTTACAGATTGGAGGGTTGTATAACCTTTATAAAATAGGTGTGCTTATTCTGGTAAAACCATAAGGAAGTTCAAGTTGGTAATAAAGACCAAATTATGACAGTGGTTACCTTTGGTGAGAAAAGGGAGAGGCACATGACTATGGAAGACAAATAGGTCAATACCAACTGACCACATGGCTTACTTTCTTAAATTTCTAGATGGCACATGAGTGTTCGTAAATTATTTAATATATTTATGTATATTTTAATTATTTTTTTTCTTTTTCTTAATTTTGAGTAGCAATAAACCAGGAAATTGCTGTTGAAATAAAGTCAGTGACAAGGTACTTCATTATGACACTTAGAAATTGCCTTATCTATCAGAAGATAATGTATGATATGAACATACTTGTCTATGGGTCATTTTAAATCTTCAAAGACATTGTTAAAAGAGCATTAATTTTGAAGTTATTGGTATGGGCAGATAACACGTCAGACTAAGTACCATTTTTATGGCCTTGAACTCTCTTTTTTTTTCATTTCTTTTATCAAGAAAATTTTTTTTCATTTTACACACCAATCAGAGATCCCTGTCTTCCTTCCTCCCACCCCCCAGCCTTCCCTCCCAACCGACCCCCCCATCCCCCCCACAAGAAGGCAAGGCCTCCCAGGGGAGGCACATCCAGTAGAGGCAAGTCCAAGCCCTTCCCCCTCCCTCAAGGCTGCGTGAGGTGTCCCATCATAGGTAGTGGGTTCCAAAAAAGCCTCCTCATGCACCGGGGATGGATTCTGATTCTATTGCCAGCCCCCCCCCAAGTAAATCAAGCTACACAGTTGTCTCGCCATGCAAAGGCTGGCCTTGAACTCTCTATCCTCCTGCCTCAGCCTCTCAAATGTTGGAATTACAGGTCTGTGCCATCAACTCAGGCTACTAAGTAGTATTTTAAACAGTTTTGTAAAGCAAAGCTTATATCCTGGCTTAGCAGGTTGATAAGTTTAGCAAAAGATAAGGCCCAATAATCTTTAGATAAACTTGAGCTCTAGAATTCTACAGTATTATAAAGCTAGTTGTGGTGGCCATTTTTAATTGCCTTAAATTTTTTTGTTTTATTCAAGACAGGGTTTCTCTGAGTAGCCCTAGCTGTCCTGGAACAAACTCTGTAGACCAGACTGGCCCCAAACACAGAGAGCTGCAAGCCTCTGCCTCCTGAGTATTGGTATTAAAGGTATGCACCACCACCACCTAGCTTCGTCTTGATATTCTTTGACAACAATGTGGTTATCTCCCTGACCAGGACTAACCTTATTATTTAAATATATCATTAGTAACTACCATATGTAAAATGGCACTATGTCAACATGGCTAGTGAAATGAATAAGGTGTACACTTTGTCCTCAAGAAATCCTCAAATAACAAGAGGAAAGACAGACATGTAGCAAACTCTTCTTTTAACGTAAGCTAGCAAGCTCTGCAGCAACAGTCAAGGGGGTACTTCTGTGGGAACAGGAAAGATAGTATTAGAAGGCATAGATAGCATTGGTTTTGGATTTTACAGGGATAATAAGGTAATCCAGAAAAAGGCAAAAACATAATCAGAGGCATAAGCCATGAAACTACATGGTTAATTTCAGTGAATAGTCTGCAATCTAGTGTGACCGGATCCGAGGAAAGTGCAGCCATGAGCATAAGTACCCTTGGATATCAGACATAAGACTTACAATTTTGTTCTATTGATTTTAAGAAAATTTTGGAGAATTATAAGGAAGGTTGCAATGAGATTGGGTTTGTGCTTTGGAAGAAGCAGTTGAATAGATAAATTGAGCAAGGAGATCTGTGGGGAGACAAGAGAGTGAAGAGCAACACAAAAAGATGGAGAGCTTGTCCGAGACAGAATGACTGCAATGATAACGGACAGAAGAAAGGACAGTTTTCACAGCATTTCTCCATAGCAATAGTGAAGGGGAGATGCTGTGGATATCGCTATATGTAAATAAACTCTGATTTGCCAATAGCCAGACAGGAAGTATAGGTAGGACTAACAGAGAAGAGAATTGAGGGAACAGGAAGGGAAGAGAGAGACTGGCTGGAGCTGCCGCCAGGACAAGGAAGATGTAAGGTACCAGTAAGCCATGAGCCATGTGGCAAAGTAAAGATTAATAGAAATGGGCTAAATATAAGAGTAAGAGCTAGACAATGACAGGCCTGAGCTAATGGCCAAGCAGTTTAAATAATGTAAGAGTTTGTGTGTTTATTTTATAAGTGGGCTCTGGGACTGGCGGGACTTGGTGGTGGGAGTTGGAGAGAAATTCTCCAGCTACAGGGAGAGGGAAAAGGAAACCAAACTCTCGAGTTTAGGTGTTCAGTGCTTGAGTGGTAGCAAGAGCCAGGCTTTCTAATGAAATGTTTTATAAGAAGTTATCTTTAGGCTATCAGTTGGAAGTGTCCATCAAAAAGGCTTGTTTTCTGTTCCCTCAAAGCAAATCTGGAACCTAACCTCTTCTTTCCACTTTGATCGATCCTGTCTTAGTCTTGTCCACCAGCATCTGTACCCTGAACTCTCAGAATAGCCTTCAAAGTAATGTCCTTGCTTCTACTCTGGCCCACCTTGTAGCCTGTTCTCTACTCAGCAGTCAGAGAACTCTTTTAAAAATTTAATTGGATGCTATCACACACACACACACACACACACACACACACACACACACACACACACTTAAAATCCTCTAACAGTTTCTGATCTCAGGTAGAATAAATCTGAACTTTTTAATCACGACCTACAAGTTCTGACCGGATTATCTTCCTAAGCTCATTTTCTATCATTCTTCCTTTTGCTCATTCGGCTATAGCCACCCTGGCTTCCTTTTTCTGCACTTTATGAAAACACAACGTGTTGCTTGAGATGCATACAGTTCCAGTGACTCCAGGAGGGTTTCTGTGGGTGTCTAATTGCCATAAGCATGGGGCTTAATTTTTACGAAGGCAGCTCTGGGAATTTCAGGAACTATCTGAACAAGCCTGAGCAAGTCTCCAAAAAAATGCATTGTTAGAGGGATATGAGAGGAGCTGTAGAAATAAGGAGTATGTACATTCATATTTCATGTGTAAAATTCTCTGAATAAAAGAAAAATTAAAAGATACAATGCAGGTGACAAAAATTCACGAAAGAGCAACAAAGCAGCTTATCAAACACGCCAGGAAGAGTGCCAGGAAAGCTCACAGGACACTTGAAATCATGATATGTGTTTGTGGGTTTTGCCACACTATCTCACCCCTGATTAAATGTCATCTTTTAGCTTCTATCTAGGGTTTTCATTCCTGAGGATATAGCTACCAATTCAATTAGAAGTTCTGGGGTCATTGTGGTCATTCTTCCTTTATATTCTCTACAGGGACACACATGGTGCTACAAACATAATAAGTATTTGATCCACACTCTGAACACCATCTAAACTCAAATGAACTTTAACAGGATTAAATTCAAACGGAGAAAGTAAAGACAAGGGTGATTTGGACTGGTAGAAAAAAACTAATAGTTTTTGTGGTGCTTTCACTTGAACAGAAAGGACACTATTTGTCCTATTATATACTTCACAACCCCAAATAGTACTCAATAAATATTTGTTGCAAGGGTAGATGCATGACTAAATACACTAACGCAACCTCAAACCCCATTATTCAAAAATAATGCTCCATTGACAGAAAGCAAACATTTTGTTTATTCTGTCCTGGTCATACTTCAGTAGTGCTGCATTTATTGCTAAACACTCCTATTTAAAAGAGACATCACAAATTCAAATGAGCCTATGGTTGAAAGAACAAAGTTCTGTGAGTTTTGGAAGCAGTAACAGCCAATAGAATTTAACCTAATGAGATCAGGAAGGGACGTAATAAAGCCCTTGCAATATTTGAAGGATCGCCATGTGGAACAGCACACAGAATTACTTAACATAGCTCTAGCAGGTGGTGCCAAAGAACAGAGTTCTAGAAAAAAAAAAGATCAGCTAAGAACAAGGATGCATTTTCTTATTGTAACTGACCTCCAATGCCATTCCAATCATCTCTTTTGGGTAAATACAGGATAAACGTATAACAGGATATCAAGGGGGGGGGGGTGGATTTCTTTATTGAGTGGAAAATTCAAATGAGAAAATGCTTTCTAAAACCAGATTGTAACCAGTTAGTAGGGCCATGAAACCAAGTCAGCTGGCCAGGACTAGAATTTTTAAGTGAATTTGAAAATAGCAAAAAGCATCACAATTAGCGAGGATAAGCACAGTTGGGAGAAATCTGTTTTTAAATTATGTTGACAGGCGTCTGAAAGTGTATGGACAGTCACAGTGTAGCATGGCTTTGATACTGTGGACTGCAATAAAAAATTGTTTGGTTGCTCATTAAGAGCAGTTGCTGCTCTTCCAAAGGACCAGAGTTTGGTTCTCAGCACCTTTCTTAGGATTTCTATTGCTGTGAAGAGACGCCATGACCATAGTAACTCCTATAAAGGAAAACACTTAATTGAGGTGGCTTACATTTTGAGAAGTTTACATCCATTATCATCATGGTGGGGAGCATGGTCGTATGCAGGCAGACATGGTGATGTAGAAGTAGCTGAGAGTCCTACATCTTGCAGGCAACAGGAAGTGGACTGTCTCACTGGGCATGACTTGAGCATATATGAAACTTCAAAGCCTGCCTCCACAGTGGCACACTTCCTCCAACAAGACTACACCTACTCCAGCAAGGCCACACCTCCTAATAGTGTCACTCCTGTTGGGGGCCATTTTCTTTCAAACCACCACAGCACCCATGTCAGGCAGCTTACACTATCTGCAACTCCATCTCTAAGGAATCTGATATCTAGCCTCTTCTAATCTTTGAGAGTGCCTGCATATGTGCGCACACATACACCCACACATACAAACATGGATGCACACATATGCACAGAAATAAAAATTTAAATTTAAAAACAACTACATTTGAAAACTACTGCACTGTTGTCCCTTCGAGATGTCATATCTGGCCATCCAAAGAATTCTTATCTTTTTGTTGCAGAGATCCAAAATTGCTGTGTATGAGAAAATGTGGTCTTACATGAAATCAGCAGAGCCATCTGTGTTTACCAAAACAACAGCTGATGGGGTAGCCCGAGTTCGGAAGTCCAAGGGAAAGTTCGCCTTCCTGCTGGAGTCAACCATGAATGAGTACATTGAGCAGAGAAAGCCATGTGATACGATGAAAGTTGGTGGAAATCTGGATTCCAAAGGCTATGGTGTGGCAACCCCTAAAGGCTCAGCATTAAGGTGGGTGGAATAATATAACAATATCCGTGTTGTTATAGTATTCCACCTACCCTGATGCATTTTGTTGTCATTTTCTTTCTTGTGGATTTTGAGGTAACTTTTAAAAGTTTAAAATCTACAATATTCCATGGAGTTAAATAAGACGGTAAATTATGGTTTCATCTATTTAATGCATCCATTTTTTAAAATGTTCTCTCTCTGTGTTGTCCTCTCTGACTGTTTGTTGCTGTTTTAATTTTACAGTTCAACGGCTTTTTCAATTTAAATGGTAAAAGCCAAGTTATGGTGACGAATGTTAATTGCATGGATGTGGTGTTCTTGTTACTTTTTTTCTCAAAGACAATTTCCCCATCCCGCACACTTCAGTTTTGAGCAAATGTTATCCTCCATGCCACCTTCCAATATTTAACCCTGTATTTGCTGTACAGACATTTTTATAGCTCCACGTTCTGTGAAATTTAGCCAATTTGTCCTCTTGTGCTCCTTTTTTATACGTTAACGATTTCCTAAGCATTTGTGCATTTTCTTACAAGTTATGTTTTATCGTTTCAAGAAATGCTGTTAACCTGGCAGTATTAAAACTGAATGAGCAAGGCCTCTTGGACAAATTGAAAAACAAATGGTGGTACGACAAAGGAGAGTGCGGCAGCGGGGGCGGTGACTCCAAGGTCAGCCTCAATGTCACCACAACCGGGTACCCTTAGTGACGAGTAATCGGCAAGACTGTTATCTTCTTACTGAGGAGAGAGCACAAGATGCACACAGAAAGGAGAATGACCAGGTTATTCCCCTGCTTGGCAGCCTTGGGAAGCAGAAAGACTTTAGGGCACTGCCCATATTTTTGATCTAACTTGGGTCCCTTCTTAAACTCCCAGACAGAGGCTCCCTGTCCACACCCCTCTCCATCCCCCACATGCCAAACTGGTTTTCATATGAAGCCAATACAGGGTTTCAGTGCCCTAGGCTTTCAAAAGCCCAAGAGTGTCCTGGGAGACTCCCCATCTGCCTCAATCAAGTTGTGTAAGAAGTCAGGTCCAGCCACTGAGATGACAGGATATAATTTGTTTGGTTCTATTTTTTGTAGGATGTGATGATTGCTTGTAGAAGTTGCTTGAGTGAGTGGGGGTGACTTCTTCTATTACTTGTGTGAGTGATGAAATATTCTTCTCTGTATGTGGTTGCTGATTTAAGTAGGCCCCACTTAACTTGAAAAGCAAAGAGAATGATCAATTTCAAGTTAAATGGGGTCTTTCTTTAATAGGTCACCACATATAGAGACTTTACAAAAGGGCTTTTATGTATTTAAACGCGTGCGTCGCCTGTAATACTACTTGTGTGTGAATCCCTGATTTGGCTTCTCCTTAGCCATGTTTTTGGTTCAGGTAGGTCTACTTGTTATCCAGGTTGTCATCATGAGAAAAGTCATCTTACTTGCCATTCCTTTGCTTCCTAATATTCTTCGGGGCCATCACTCAAGCAACAGGAAATAAGGGCCCACTCAGAAACCAAGACACCAAGTCATGGAAAAACACTTTGGGTAAGTACAGGAGAGGACCTGAAAACAGAATCCTCCACAGTCCAAGGGGCTTGAGAATGATACTGAAACATGTGACATCATCTCTTGCACAATCAAGATACCATGGGCATCTTAATGTGAAGAACAGTGTTTCCCAGCCACAGAGCAACAGACAGGCAAGCCAAAACTTTTTTTCCTTCAGAGACAATGGTTGTAATTCTGCTCCTCTCTTTCCCTCTCCATCCCTCAGGATCCTGGCAGAAAATCTAGTTTGCCAGTCTGCAGTATTATAATATGGGTTTGGAATCACTGATCCAGAGCACTTTCAAAGAAACAAATTTTAAAACAACTCCTTCTGTTTATAATCTTAATGGGCATTGGCAAGGCCTTTTATTGTAAAACCTTGATTAACAAGTGGCCCGAACTGTCAGTCCTCATTCCAAACTTCACATTGATGAGAAACATTAACGATATTCAAAATGAGAAGACCTGAAGGAATTGAGTTTTTAAGTAGCTGCCAAGTGATAACTGCGGCTAGATCATATTCAGTTCTTTCTCTTATAACTCCTCTCCATCTGGATTGACCCTCAAATGTTAGAGGCTACTTCCCTGAGGCATGAAAGTGGATACAAGCATTTTAAGGTGGCATGTCAGTAGCCAAGAATGAAACAAAGTGAGTATTCTTATTAGCAATCCCATCCATCCCTATGGATTCCAATTAATCAAGGTTTTACTATGTGCCAAAAAGCAGTGACTTCCTTTCTCGCCAATGTAAACTGATGGCATTGACAATTTAGCCAATCATTTGCTTCATTTGATTTTTACAATGGCTACCCTGATGCCCAAAGTATTTAGCACCTTCTTCCCAGCAGTTTTTTCTTGTCATTAGCATGCCACCGAGAACTTAATTCTATTATTCAAGTGAGTTACAGAATGAAAATGGAGCTGGATTGGATATGTTTTTCTCATGAACTCATCATTCAAAGGAGCCATGGACTGAATCAAAATGAATCTGAATAATCCACACAGTGCAAGTGCCCAGAAGTTTTAAAATAATCAGGCGTTTGATATTTATACACACACACACACACACACACACACACACACACACACACACACACACACTCTAACACAAAACCTGCACTATTTGGCTGACTTATTTTTCATGAAATGTTTTGGTATCGTGAAGACCCCAAACCGTTAAGCCAGCTTTTTGCTAATCATAATGAGCAGTCAAACTCTTTGCTGCCTTTCTTAGTATCACCTCCAAGTTTTACCTAGTAACTTTATCGCTAACTTAAAATTCGCAGATTATCTAAAATTTGGCGTGCAAATAGAAAATATTTCAATAGATCCTAATTGTTTCAAACTGATTTGACCATAGTGCTACCTGCCAGGCAACTTTCAAATAACTTTCCTTGGTCATCCCTTCAATTACCTTTTGAAATATGTCAACCCCATTCTCAACTCTGGCTAGTGTGATCAGTGCTGCGTATCCAACAACTGCTTATTCCACCTATGAATTCCCAAGGAGCCTGCCTTTCTCTTCTTCCTTCTTGCTACCTGCTGTTTCCTGAGAGTGAGCACAAGAAGGAGCAAGAAACGAACTTGACTGACTCTGTTTCACCACTACTTTGTGACGTCCAGCTCAAGTCCATGGAGAAGGTAGAAACGCACTGAAACCTCACTAACTTGGAGTGCTTTGACCAGTAATAATAAACTAGACAAGGACCAGTTTACAAATGAAATTTATGTTATTATGGATGTAGACAAGAGAGGTTTGTTAAGCAAATGAAGAGCTTAGACTGTACTGTCAGTTGAAGTTTTCCTTGAGAGAACAAACCTTTTTTTCCTGTTGGAAGCACTCATCAGATATAATCATTCTCATTAGTAATCTACTAAGATAGTTCTCATGAGGCCCTCCAATAAAGCAATGCTTTATAGCCAGTCTGAATTGCAAAGTAGAACTAAAGTAAAAAAAAATGTGATGCTTCAGACTTATTTTATAATTCAGGATTTGCTTCACTCATTCAGACAATCTTTCCCTTGTGCTAGTTCCTATCAAAGAAGTTTTACCCTATTAGTAAATTATGGCTTGAGAATTACACTTCTTTATTGACACTTGTTCCCAGTTAACACAACAAATGACCATTGAATGTATCATCATTTCTCAGGGAAAGTGAGACTCAGAGATGGCGATGACTTTGAGAAGGTCACATAGCCAATACTATCACACATCTCTTCTGACTTTCAGGCTCACATCTTCTGATAATATTTCAGAAAGCATGTTATTGCAGGTACCTCCCAATGAACGATGTGAATCTGATTGCATGTGGTATGGTTCTATAAAAATCAGGTTCATTCTCAAACACCTTGGTTACTAGGCAAATGGCATATTTAAGCCATTCTAGCCCTCAGTACTGATTACTAAAAATGACAATAATCACAAAGCCTGACATTTATAAGTGCTTCTACTATTTCACAAACACTTTTATACCTATTATCTCTGAAACCAGGAAAGGGGAAAAATACCTATATTACTTATCTCTCTGTCTTGCTTCTACAACCTTTAGATTATAAGTGAGCCATTATGTTAAATTGTTGACTTTTTCCCTCTCTAACATGAGACATCATGCGTTCTGAGCATAGTCTACAAAAGTTACTATGCTATGGAGAGAACAGCAACTTTTCAAGCTGTTAAAAATGAGTACACTCTTAAACAAATGTAATAGATACTCTGTTTTCTTTTCTGAATACAAGGAATTAAGAACAAGATCATTAGCTGAAGCAACCCCTGAACCAGGCCTATAAACTAGAACCAAATCACTGCTTGCCTTTACCAATTTCTCAAGCCTGGGCCAGTAAATCTTGGCCAAATTATACCTGATCTGTCCTTGACAGTCTATAAATGCACAGGGAAATAACATGGAGATAAAGATTGTGGTCTGGGAATTATCAACCTACAAATCACTCTATCATGTTAGTACTTTATTATAGCGCATGTGAAAATGCAGTAATTAAGAGGCTGTAGGTTGTTTCAGCTATAAACCCAGATTACCAGGGGGTTTGCAAGACAGCCAATGAAAGTCTGTCATTATAAAACAGAGCAGATAATGATTTTGCTGAGTCCCCATATAAGGGCATCAACCTTCTTCCACAGCTATTTATCAATCATCTCATATTTTTACATTCTTCTAGTCCCTCCACCCACCTAACTTCATGCTGCCAGCTCAGCTCTCCTATATACCTTTACTTTAGTAGAGCAAGGAATATCAATAAAACAAGGTATATGTACCTGGAGTGATAAGATATTACAAATTTTATCCCATCTCAGTATAGATTTGTATCAATGGATTTAAATAGACTTTCAGTATCTATAAGTTTGAAGATAAAAAACAGCACATATCGTGTGCCTTTGAGAACAATCAAACCAAATGTTTAAATAGGAACATTCTGAACTCCTTGACTGCAGTAAGAATTGTACCAAACATAGGTACCTTCACTTGAAAGGCATATAGGGAAATGAAACACAAAAAGCTATGCAGGTAAGCCACCATTCTTTAGATAAATAATGGGATGGTCATTATGGTGTAGAATATCAATAAATAAATGTAGTTGAAATTAAAATATATAAGAACTAGAAGAAATTGACAAATGTGTGTCATGCACATTGAGAAAAAAATCATGGAATTTATTTTAATAGATACAAAGTCTCCCTGAAATTAAAATTAACTGCATCTACTTTCATCTGTGTACTTTTAAAGTCCATTTAAAGTTTGTTCTCTTAAGAAATTCAATAGTTTGCTTCTTCTTCCATGTCTCTAGCAATTTTTTTTTAATTCCTATGCATTTGCTTAGCAAGTCTTCTATTCAGAGACAGTAAAGAAAAATGGCACTTTGAGATAGCCTGTCTAGATGAATGAGACATAACTGTTTTCCCACGCATATAAATGAGATCATCCGTTTTGTATGTATTTCTTCTCCTGTGTATGTCTACAATTTTCCTCTCCTATGCCATCATCTCTTAATCACTTCTCTTCCACACCCAGAAGTCTTTGACAATCTTGGGCCTTAGGGAATGGATATGAATCTGCATCTGCCTTTATCTGCAACAAAATGGATCTTTTACTGGCAGGAGCCATTCCTAAAGGTTGACATTTTGGATACCCAGGGTTAAGATGGATCCCAATGACATTTTATTGACACTGTTATGTGTATAGGCAAGAACTATTACAGAACGATGACACTTCCTGGGTCTTAGCAGAAGTTCCTGTGAATCCCCAAGACTGGTTTGGGATCAAGGAGTAGGGTGAGTATACTATACTCTTCATTGGTTTGCATGTTTCTGTGCTGGTACTGCCTCCTGGAAATATGAAGATCCTGACAGTTTTCTTTCATGGTAGTGACTAAATTTACTCTTGAACTTATTCAGTTCTTCCTCCCAAGAGCAAATCCTCACTTTCTCCCAAATGGCTGCTTCAAGCAAGGGACCTGTTGTCTTAAGAACTGAACCAGTCCAGTACTGCCAAAACCAATGATTTTGCAAATGATGCTAAAAAATAAATTTCTACCATTGGAAAAAATGTAACCCACAAAGAAAATATCATTTAATTATTTCATTCTTTGACTTAAAAATAATAGACTGTGTGGCTTTAACATGCTTTCTATGATTAGGACATGATTGATTGCATATAGTCTTATCCTGATAACATGAATATGTTTCTTATTGAGAAACAATAACCAAAATATCCAACACCAGAACTACAGAAAGAACAGCAGGAGTGAAAAGCAAGAAGGTAAGAATGATGTTACCCAGTTGCCAAGAGGAAGGACACTGTTGCCATGGCAAAGATTGAAATGATGCGTATCTGTGTCCTTCCTTTCCCTTGAAGATCAAATCACTGGGTTTCATTTCATTTGAAGAGGTTTTAGAACTATCCTGTCTGAAAGGTAGGACAGCCATGTAAAAGAAACATGAAAGATTTGGTGCATCTAAATTATTTATGATTAGGGTGGGAGTTGGGGTTGGTGGAACAGGGTGGGGGGAATTTTATGGAGAACAGTTAAAATCCATTCTCTTTACTTTTTAGAGAGCGGTATAGCATTTGGCCCTTGGCACGTGAGGCTGGTATCCATTAGTCTGAGAAGGCAAAATGTGGTCTAATTGCTGAATTTACTTTTTTATTCATTTTATCTAACACTTAAATATTTTTCAAAATAGATCCAAAACAATAGAATACTATATTTTAGTCTATACATACTATATATACATATGTGTATATAATCATATATATATATATATTTATACAGTGTCTGTATGTGTGTGTGTGTATATATATATATATATATACAGACACTCATAGTAAAACTGCTAGTTTCCTGTCTAGCATCACTACCAGGAATGCAGGCATGATGTGTGACTGCTAGAATGTGTGCTGGAAGAGATTGGCATGTACCTTTGGTCCAGCAATCTGTACCAAATTTGTAGGTCTGACATATAGCCATTATTTATTTCAATCTATATTTAGATACAAGCTAAGCCTGATTATTTGTCACCTGAATACTTACATGTCTTCAAAAACACTCATAATTTGAGTTTCTGGCCTCTCTTGATACTGCTAGAATAAACTAAAGAAAACAGGCTTATACATGATCAACACCAACCAAATTTGATAGTTTGAACTTCCGATGCATGTTAAAATGGAATTTTTTAAGCTTACTTGAACAACAAGTGGGAGTCACATTTAAAATGGAATTTTTCAGTGAAACATTCAAGTATTTGTCCACATTAGTATCTTCCCTGGTCCCCTTCTCTCTGGTAGAAACAAATCAAGTAAGGAATCTTCCCAGACAATTTAGGCTATGTGAAATAATCCATGGCCAGTAATTATTTTGTATTCCTGTTTTAGAGAAGTAAACCAGACAGAGGTCTAGTTTTTGACAGAAATCCATCAGGGAAATCTATGATCTGTGGAATCAAAGATTCTCTTGCTTTGAATATGAAAGGTTATCATGTGGAAATGCCACTGGCTTTAACTCCATATTTCAAGTTTGCTTCTGAAGCTGCCGTGAAAACACAGATGTTCATCAATACATTTCAGTCATTAGCATTGTTAGGCCGTTAGAAAAATGACTCACAGCTTTCAACTCCTAATGTTATATGCATGCATTATTGAATTTGCTCTTTGCACTTATATTAAATTATGATCCCATTAGCAAGGAGTTAAATAGGTTTGAGCTACATTTGTGAACTCTATGGTTATAAATACTCTCTCAGAGGTGGCTTCTAGCAGCTAAGCACTGCATAACTCTGCAGTTCTTTGAATCTTCCCCTGTGGAAATGAGGGTCACTTGAGCAGACTCTAGTAATGACAACAGTCAAAGAGTATGGAGACATCTCTGGATGATTCAAAGGCAAAAAGTTTGAAATGACATAAACCCTTATTCTCCTGCAATCCTACATGCTGGAACTCCTGGGAAAAGTGGGGAGATAGAATATCTTTAATGACTCCAGACACTTGCACACTTTAGGCCATGTTTTTGAACTGTCACAGCTTCCAATTGCTGGCACAGAGACAAGTAAATCCTTCCACAGTACATGTATCTCAAGTTAACTAACAAAAAAGAATACAAAGGACCTCATGGTAGATCCTATCACTCAGCAAGGATTCGTCTCTCTTTCGTAACCACCAATTGACTCCAACAGACCTGTGCAGTTATATCTGCCCCTGCCTGCACATACTTCTTATGCCAAGTGATATTATAGCTTCCCCAAGAGAGGTCAGTCTGAGAGACTGAGAAGGGTGGTGCATGACCATCTGGATGACTGGTCACCGTGACTACCTGAACTATTCTCAATTTAAAAAATGGCCAAGAAAATGGAGAATAACTTTTCTCTCTCCACTGGGCTGGAGATATTCCATATGGGTTGTTCAGAAAAGCAGAAAGAAGCAAGAATTAGTAACTTAAAAGCAAATGTTTGGATGCAGGACAAGGTGGTAGAATTTTTTCCAACTTAATTTGTGATCGTTTCCATTTTCATTACCTAGATATTGTGTTGTCATAACAAGTTTCTAATTGTATCTATAAATTCACCATCCTTGCTCATTAATTCTTTTGATTCTGTGTGATCTTTTCTTTCCCTACAACCTATATATTGGCACACATATCTGTCCCTCGTAAGGGCACCATTTAAGATCTATGGGAATCATTAATTGGCCAAGCATTTGCTCTTTCTGTATTCCTGTTCAGACACAGGAAGTGAAATCTTTTAGAACAGAAAATATTTTCCAGTCTCTCTGATAGATAAATCATACTATACTATAGCATGGGCTTCTATATTCCCAGGATCAGTCATATCCAGAATTTAAAATCCTCTCTAGGTCACCAGATTACTTGAGGATATCAACTTGGTAATGAATTTACTAGACCCAAAATTCTCTTCTTTTCCCTTATAGATAGGCTCAGCACCCTCACATAACTCCATTGAATACAACATGGCTCCAAGCTGCTTTATTTATAATTCTACATACTTAAGGAAATCAAAATTTAAAAATAAATTTAGCACTTGTTTTAACCAAAAGACTTATTTATTTTGGTTTTACAATAGAGAGTCTACATTACATTCACAGAAAAAAAGTGGCATTCTTATGCTTAAACTGTCTCCATGTGTAAAGTTTACATTGCTAAGACAATATTGATTCTTTGCAATGGCTGGATGAGCCAGAGCCTAGAATTTAGACAACCACCACCTGGACGGGCTATATGCTGGACTATGTATACAGTCAGTCTTTTGTAGCTGAGTTATTGCCAAGTGTGGATGGCTGAGACAAGCAGAAATTTTTATCGTCTAATCATATTTTCTTTGAAAATGCAATTCATGCCAGGCTTGCTTGGCACTTATCTATAGTCTCAGTTCTTGGGAAGTAGAGGCAGAAAGATGAAGACTTCAATGTCAGCCTCAGCTAAATATGAAGGCTAAGGCCAGCTTGGGCTACAGAAGAACAAAGGAAGGGAGAGCAAGAGAGAGGGGGAAGGGAGACGGCTGAGTGGGTAAAGGCACTTGTTTTTGAGTCTGATGTCCAGAGTTCAATCTCCAGAACTCACATGAAGGTAAAATGACAGAACTGACCCCCACAAGTTCTCTGACCTGCCCACATGTGTCATGGCACATACACACACACACACACACATACACACACACACACACACACACACACACACACACACACACTTTAAAAATATAAACATTTTAAAAGAGAGAATTAATTATCAAAGCATTATAAATTATAATATTCCTCCTATATTAAAAGATGATAAACAAATGTCAGTTCCTGACTGCCCTCCACACTCAGATATTAAACATCCTGACACAGGTCAGCATTATGATCATGTATTTTTAAAGACTGCAATTCACATACGCCCATGCACTCACTCCACATCTGCTTGATAATCTGCTTCATAATCATGTTTATGATTTCTACGCCATAAAACATTTTCTTCTCTGGAGAACTTTACATTCTTGCCACAAGCCCCTAACATTTTTAAACAAAGTAGAATACCATGTTGCTTTGTAAATAGTTTCAGTTTCTTCATTTCCAGTATCTCAAGAAGATTCATACTAAAAAAATAAATAAATAAAAAAAAACCCCACCTTGCTCAAAATTAACAGTGTGAAATTTTTACAATGGAATTCTAGAAATAATGAAGAAAAAACAGAGCCTGGGGATATTCCCAGATCCCATTAAATTTCATCAGAAACCCTCCAGTTTTCTCCTTCTGCTTGCTAACCGATGTCTCTGTCTTATGAGGGTTCTTCTCAGCATAAAGTTCATAGCAAGCCCTTCAAACAGCAACAGCTTGGCTAATTTCTGTGATAGAAATCTGACCTACTTTGTTAAATTCTTCCTGTTCTCTATTGAGGTGAGCACAATAAATATTTCTGACTTTTAACTCTCCCAGGTACTAGTCAAGGGCCTGCAGTAATTGCTCAAGACATTACCCATGAGAAGCATTGCTGCATCACAGTAAAAGGCCCCAGCTGGAATATACACCCTTGCTAGATTGATAGTCATTTGGAGAATTGGGGTCCCTGAAAAAAATCGTTATGGACATCTAAGCCTGAAGAGAAAAATGAGGAGAGCTACCTACTCTTGTCTATGTTTCAGTGGGTAACGCATATCAGAGAGTTCCATGTATATTCATTTGCCTTTCGGCCTGCCCTGTGATATGTGGAGGCTGAAGCAAATTGCTTGACCTGCGTGTGCTTCAGTTTTATAATTCATAAAGTGAGGACCATAAATCTGCCTTCTTGGCGTGGCCATTAAACTTGACCAATAATAAAATTGACTATTGTAATTATGTAAAGGAACTAGGTCGAAAAATGAAAAACTAAAAGAGTTATCTTTGAAATGGTTGTTTACTGGGAAAATATAATAAATGAGGCTACAAAAGCATAAGCTGTGATCTGTGCCTTTGAGAAGCACATGGTTTAGAAGGGGTCACAAGACATACCCAGAAATAAGGCAAGGTGGAGGATGACAGAGGGAAAACATTTGAGCTAGAAGGGGGAAAGCATCCTGACAAAAACAACATCTAAAATGACCAAATGCACACCTACTTCTCTTTTCTTCAAAACTCCAGTGTGTGTGTGTGTGTGTGTGTGTGTGTGTGTGTGTGTGTGTGTGTGTGTTTAGTTGACCTGAGTTAGACTTCACAGTACATCTAGTAAGGCACAGGAAGGGAGAAATCTGTATGAGTCAAAGCATGTTTACTTTGCCATTTTGGAAACTTAGTCTATCCCACAGCAACACAGAGGTGAGGAGCTTTCTTCTCTTCATATGTCTCCTCACCTTGTTGAGTGGCATTATCTGTGATTTGTGATGACAACTTTTATGTTCCTTGGGTGTGATGCTGCTTGAAATGTTGGTTTTGCCTTCATTTCTTTCTTTTCCTTTTTTGCACTGCCCTAATTTTATTTTTTTAAGAATTTTTTTTGTTCATTTTATATACCACAGGATGGTCGAGCTGGAACAGGGATGGAGTGGGAGAGCAAAGAAAGAGATACCATGATAGAGGGAGACATCATAGGGTTAGGGAGAAACCTGGTGCTAGGGAACTTCCCAAGAATCCCCAAGGATGACCCCAGCTTAGACTGCTAGCAGCAGTGGAGAGGGTGCCTGAGCTGGCCTACCCAGGTAATCAGATTAGTGAATATTCCAATTGCCTTCATTTCTATTTTGAAGCTCCCAAGAGCACATTGTTTCCCTGCCAAATTTCATTAACACTGGGTTGTTTGTTTTTTGGTTTGGTTTGGTTTTTTGTTTTTGTTTTTGTTTTTGTTTTCCTTTTTTTCTGATCAAAGACTAACCTTCTGGGACTCTATGATTTGTCAGAGTTCTTTACTGTCTGTGTATCTCGGAGGAGATCTGGATACTCTCAGCCTCAGCACTATAGGCATTTGGAACCAGAGGATGCATTCATTGTTGTGAAGACTGTGCTGTAGTTATAGGATGTTTATCAGCATGCATGGTCTCTACCTATTGGATGCCTGTATCATTCCCTAGCCCGTTTTGTTTTTTGACAACAAAAATGACACGAGGCATTACCAAATGTCCTCTGGGGGAACAAAAGGCCCTGCCCGAGCCCCCTGCTCAAAAGCTATTACACTAAGGTAACCTGCACTGTAAACTGGAATGGGGAACAGCTACGAGCTGTTCTGTGAAAGCTACTGAATGGCCCAAGGCAGGCATAGGCCATTGGTCAGGAGAATAACATTAATACACTGAGATACTAAGTCTGGGCTTAGGCAAGAGTATATAGTTGACAGCCTAGAATAAGACCCCATCACAACAAAATGCATCCATTCTCCAAAGCAGTGCTTATAAAACATTTTGTTACAGGACTCTTCATATTCTTAAAAATTACTGCAAAAATATAAAAATATTTTGTTTATGTTTGTTGTATCTATTAATATTCCTCATGTCCAAAGTGAAAACAACAGAAAAGGAATATATTCACTGATTTATTTTTAAAGTAACACAGTACATGTTAAAATAAATACCTTTATGAAAACTATTTTCAAAACAAGTTACAAAAATGAAACTGGCTTATTTTTGTAGATCTCTTAATATTTAGCTTATATTAAAAGATGGGATTATCATTTCTATTTCTTCATTCAATTTGTTATGATTTCACATATCATGTAGCCTATAAGGAATTTGTATATCATGAAGTAATAATAGTGAGAAAGGCCAATTTATGCCTTAGTATCACTATAAAATGCTTTAACTTCCCAGACCCCCTAACGAAAGGGTTTCAGTGATCCCTCAGGGGTCCCTGATACACACTTTGCCAACCACTGCTCTAAAGCCACATACTCCACTTCTATCAATCTATGTCACTTAAATGTTTATGAACATCTTCTAAAACCAGGGTATCGAGAGGATAGAACCCTCCATTAACCCTAGTGTGGTAACTTTAATCAGGCTGCTCTGTTCCTAAGATCTAATTGAAGCAGCAGTACTGAACAAATTGAATGAGGTATTTTTAAGAACGCAGAACCTTGAAGGAGATCGAGGCCTGATAAGGACACAGTCAGAGAGCAATGAGAAGCCACCGAAACTTTTGGAATAAAAAGGAAGTACAGAAAGGATATATAGGCCTGATGAACCCAGGTTACCCCTAATGTCATTAGAGAGCATCTTGCCTTGTATCTTTTTTTCCTTTTTTTAATTAAGAGATTTTTTTCTATTCATTTTACATATCAATCACAGATTCCCCTGTCCTCTCTCCTCCCACCCCCCAGCCTTCCCACCCAACCCAGACCCCATTCCCACCTCCTCCAAGACAAGGTCTCCCAGGCCATCTGGATAAACAAGACAGTTATTTGGCTTGAACTGTTTGGGGGGCCCCCAGGCAGTGGGACTGGGACCTGTCCCTGGTGCATAAGCTGGCTTTTTGGAGCCTGGTGCCTATGGTGAGACACTTTGTGCAGCCTTGGTGCAGGGAGGAGGGGCTTGGACCTGCCTCAATGGAGTGTACTGGGCTTGCCCTGTATCTTAAGACAACTTCCACAATGCTACATCTCACCCCAAAACCTGGCTCAAAGCACAGCCCTGGGAGAGAAGTGATGGTGATAGCATAACAAATAAGAAAGAAGAGAAAGAAAGCAACTCCCACATTGCTCTCAGGGCCATAGATGGCCTTGCTCTCCTTTCAAATAATCTAAGACACAACTTTCACTGTCAATACTATCTTAAGGAGGCTCAAAGTTTTGTGCATGTTTATTGGAATTCTGGTTGGTACTTGAGAAGCCTAGGGTTTGGGTGTTGATGGAAGGAACTTGTTTAAAGGATGAAAGGAGCTCAATTTCCTTGTAAGACACAGAATGAAGATATTCTGGCTACCTCGCCCTGCACTAATGAAGAGGGTGTCACCTCCCTGCTACTAAAGGTTTATTGCTTTTCAAATCCCAAGTACTCTGAAATTGCATATAATTTTAAATGATGATACATATCTCGGAATATCTCAAACTGAGATGGTCCTTCTCCTCTCAACTGCAAATGGAAAAAGAAAAGAAAAAAGTTTGGGAGCTGGCATGGCAGAAACCAGATCTTTGTGATTATAGGAAGGCTTGTCTGTAACCAGATATGTTAATAGGTCCAACTTATCCAAAGTAAGCTAAGAAATGTTATAGCATGCCCATCGTTATATAAATTTGTGTGCTTTCTTCCTTTAAGTCAGTGGCATTAAACCAACACACACTAGCATTGGCAATACTGAACACAAGAACTTGGACACAGTTCACTGCCTCATCATAGAATTAGGCCACCATTTCCATATAACACATTCTTTCCCAAAGTTATTAGAGAAACTTTGTTTTAAATTCAATAGCTATGGGAAGAAGAAAGGATAGTGATCACTATTTCTATTTGATAGTCAAACAAATCTCTGAGAGAAAAATCAATGTTGTAGGACCAGTAAGATTTCACACATTGTGCCCAATGGTTCCAAATACAGTCTTTATACATTGAGTAATGGAGGATCGAGGAGCAAGCAGTAACCTAGCCTCCTAAAGATGTATTAGTCTCCCCCTTAAAGAGGTCTTATTTTACCAAATTATTCCCCACAGTACCACTCAACAGTGGTAATGTCAGTTGGGCATTTTATACAATGCTGTACATATATTCCACTTTGAAAGACTCTGCTCTACTTTCTGGGGATCTAACTTGATTGTAGGAACATCAGAGAGACATAACATCAGTAACTCAAAAATATCCCATGGGCCTGTTTTTCTGCTACTGAAAATGCTCCTCATCAAAAATTTCAAGGTCTACATTGAACCTTTAATGTTAAGAGTAGTGCGTGCATAGGAATTAGAATGTATGGTTGTTGCATGTGGATATGTGTATAGTTCAGTTCTTCAGTAGATCATTTTCAGATGGGCAATAGATTTGTGTAATAGGGGACAAATAATCCAAAGGCATGCTGTTTATATAGGATCTGTTTTCTGTTCAGATTCATTCATTTGTCTTGGTCCACAATATACAAATGTTTCCCTTTCTAGCCCTGTCCCCTTCCCAATCCCCTCCCACACCCATAACTTGCTTTCTGTCTGGAAGTACAACAAGACACCCGGTTAGATCAAACCTAACACGCCTCCAACACAAAGTTACTGCAAGCTGCCGCCGATGATTGTCACTTGAGGGGAGACCCTCCTCACTACACACAGCCTATCTAAGGAGTGCCTTTTTTTCTATCCTCATTATTTAACAGTGTGTGCCGATTACTCAAAGCGATATGGGCAGGCCCTGGTAAATATAGCGTTGCTGTAGTGTTAACTTTTTATAAGGTAATGCTCAGGTTGCCTGCAGTGTCTAAAATTACTCTGTGGCCAGGGCCCCCTGCTTTATCGCTTTCTATAGTTTTAAAGTAGTTTGAAGCTTGAATAACATAAAATAACATAATATAATGTTATTTATGTTATTTCCCACGTGAAGAACGCCTGTAAACCTTGCAGTATTGAAACTCAGTGAACAAGGCATCTTAGACAAGCTGAAAAACAAATGGTGGTACGATAAGGGGGAATGTGGAGCCAAGGACTCCGGGAGTAAGGTCAGTCGCTGAAGGTCTTTTTGTACTGATTAGCAATCACATTTTGACCTACTGTTTATTTTCTACCCCCAAACGGCTTTCCTTCCCAACACACACACCCTGCCACAGTGGGACCCCTCCATAACACCAGCACTAGAATAAGATAAATGCCAGCCTCATAGGCCTGCCATGGGGCATCAACCCATTATGATATAGATCTCTTAATATTAGGGACTCAATCTGGCTCGATGCACTTCCAAAGCTATAAAATACTGAGCTGTGTTATAAAGGGGTTTTACTGTAGTTCATATTTCGAAAGTTCAAAGAGAAAACAACCAATCTTAATTCAAAAAAAAAAAAAGATCCAGTTGTGACAGTACTTTATCTTGATCTCTTGCAGTGTCAGAGACTGTAGTTGTAAATACTACTGGTTATTAATATATTATGTCTTTGCCATCAGAAAACAGTCAAACAAACAACAAAGACTGGTCTCTGTAAGCAGAATGATTAGCTCCCTCCCAGCTGCTGTCATATTAAATTCAGCATCTGTTTGGATCTCAAATCTCATTAAGTCTGTCACACTTTTCTCTTCCAAAGGTGTCATTTGAATCTCTATATGTAATACTTTGAAAATTTAGTCGCATGCTCCTTAAGGGTATACATTGTCAGGATTAACATCACATTGATAAGCATGAAACACTCTTCCCCGCCTCCTTCCTGCCCCTCCCCTTTGCTCCCCTAAGAAAGTTCTTTTTAGTTTCAATTTTTGCCTTTTCCTTTTTCTGAACTAATATTGTGGTATCAGTTAATTCATTTCATGAAATGCCACTCATTTTCCCCATGCAGTGAACCATTTTGCTACTGGTTTTCTACATTTCACATCAGGGAATTTTGTAAAACTTAAACACATGGAATTTGAAACTGTTACAGATCACATGGGTTATGATAAAGGATCTCTTACCCCATTCAGTGCCATGAACATATATGTATATGATGGCAGAAAGAGGGTTCCAGAAATTGGTCCATTTTCTGATTGACTATGAACTACCCTTGCAGCTAGCCTAGAGCGCTACCTTAAGGAAATGACCACTGTCCAATAAGGAACAGAAGTTCTTACTATTCACCTACCTGTCATTCACACTAGAAAAGTGACTATATGTAAGGCTGGCATGGACATAAGGCAACCCACACCCATTGAATACAATTCAGTTTCAGTTGGCCTTTTTATTACAGTAAACAGGTATAGGGTTGGCTCCTATGAAAAATAGAATCAGAAGGACATGGCCATTTAAATATATCAGGACTAGCTGAGCCAAAGTACTGATGGTCAGCAATGGCCATCATCTGTCCACTATGTCATCAATTAAATAAGATGCTCAAAATTCACAGGCTTAAAAAATGGTTATTCTATTCAACTCCTTTCAGCAGCAAAATGGTTACATTCCCTCTAAAAAGACTACAAAATGCTATTTTATTTTTTTTCAAAGAAAGACTCCTGGCCCTTGGTGTGTCCTACCTCAAGGTAGGGCTCAAGACACCAACTTTTTTCTTTCCATTGTTCAGCAGTTCAGTTTTTTCTTTTTCATGCAAGCAGATAGCTTAGTCAGAGTTGCTGTTTGACCTGAAAGGCACTGACCGCCTTCCTCAATTTTTCCTCCATCTTAAATAGAGAGCAGATAGGCGTAGCATTTTTTTAATTAGTCCTACATTCCCTGGAGTAAAATATTGAAATGATCTGAACTTTTTTCTGGTTTTTTGATTTTTTTGGTTTTTGTTTTTAGTCATCAATGATCTAGAAAATCTTTCTGATTTGTGTGGAGCCAATTGAGGACACAATGGACCCTCCTGATGGCTCCCTTAAACTTTCAGGAAGATGGAGTGAAGCCAGCTCTTTGTGTTATGCCCTTCTTCTAGCAGCACAAAGACTTGCTGCCCTGATTTTGAACTTAGCAACCAATTCTCCAAGGGGGTAATTTATCAGTCACTGGGGAAAAAGATGACTTAACCCTTTTTACACAACTCCCCATGAAGTAAATCCCCACACAAGAATGTAAGGGACCTCTAATAGTCTCACCTAGTTGCTTAAAGATGAATTGTTAAGAAAGTTTGTCACAGGAAGAACAAGGGGAAAGGGGGTATTGTGAGGCAGAGAGGGGGCAAGAGTGCTTCAGTTCCCAAATGAAAAGAATGTTACATTTGTAGGGATTATGCCACAGCTCAACTCTGGAAAATGGTGTGTGTTTAGGCTGGCAGAGATACATTATGCTTGTGTTTACTGTTTTATTCCCCTGGACAAACGATGTCTTATTTAGTAGTTGAACACTGTGTTAAACATTGGGAGATACTAAGAGGCATAAAGAATGAAAACAAAAGGACATTTAGGTGAGAATCAAAACTGTCAACAGAAGCACAATCTACCATCTTGCTGGTCATTATGAAACATCAGCCAATTGCCAGAGCTGAGTCCAAACACTTACACAATGTTTAGTTATTTTACAATGTAGAACTGTCCTATACTGTTGTGATGTGTTATGATGTCTATTGCCTTTGTTTTCCTCAAGAACTAATCGCCTTGTTCATTTTTCTTAGGACAAGACCAGTGCTCTAAGCCTGAGCAATGTGGCAGGCGTGTTCTATATTCTTGTCGGAGGTCTGGGTCTGGCCATGATGGTGGCTTTGATAGAATTCTGTTACAAATCACGGGCAGAGTCCAAACGCATGAAACTCACAAAGAACACCCAAAACTTTAAGCCTGCTCCTGCCACCAACACTCAGAATTATGCTACATACAGAGAAGGCTACAACGTGTATGGAACAGAAAGTGTTAAGATCTAGGGGTACGGTTAAGGTCTAGTAAACTAATCAGCCTTATGTTTCTGTGTGTCAACCTTTTGTTGTTGTTGTTGTTGTTGTTGTTGTTCTTTCTTGTTTTTACTTTGCTTTGATTTTAGCATTGTCTCTTTGCTATTAGTTATCTGTAAACAATGATTGTGCCCTCTTGTCAGTGAGCAGTGCTTTTCTAAAATTAAGTTATGGTCTGTGACACAAAAGGAAAAAAAAAGCAATTCTTAAAGCAGTACTGTTCAATACAAATATATGTGAGTAACATGTGTGACCCACATGAATAACATTTAACCGTTCTAGTAGTTACAGCTTTAAAGCAAAACAAGTACAGTTAATCTTAATGACAAATTTCACTGAGGCCAAGATATTAAAATACCATTTCAATGTTGTCAATTAAACAAGAATATTAAAAATGAATGAGATATTTTATGTTATTTTATTCATACTAATCTTTGAAATTTGGGATGCTTTTGTACTTAGGACATACCTCAAGCGATACTAGCAACAGATCAAATATTTAATAGTTACATGTGCCCCAAGGCTGCCATGTTAGACAGTACAGTTCTAGAGCACACAGATATTCTGGAACTACGGTTTAAACTAGGAAATAGAAGCCAGACCCTGCCACCTCAGGTAGGGAAATGCTTCCATGAAAGAGTTGTGGTTCTTTTAATTAAACAGTGGAAGCATGAAACAAATTTCTTAATCTTTGAGTCACTTTGTTATCCCTTCCTTGGAACTGATGGTGCTCAGGTAAGTAAGGGTCTAGGTTCCTTGCTGCTGACCAAACCAAAATTAATACTTAGGAAAACCTGACTCCCATAACTCATCTAAGTTTATAGGCAAGCATGTATTAGAATAATGCCTCCATTCTACAAGTATATAAAAGAATAAAGTTTGACCACCTTCCGAGTACATTTGCCTAACTGACATGCCTATGGAAAGTGGAACAGAACAACTAGCAACTTCCTATACCTTATTTTAGGTGGCTGACTTTGACCTCGTCAGTAAATGTCAATATGCTCTAATTTCTATTAAGACTTCTACATTTTGACCTTCTTATATGTAAGCCTGAAAATATAAGTTTAGTCAATTTTTAAACATTTTATCCAAATAAATCATTTGCTATCATCATGGAAGCATCATTTTATTTGATGAAGTTGCTGGTTGTCCTGTTGTCCTACAGATTGCAGCCTTTGGCTACTACACACTCAGTACAATGAACTAACCTGTTAACAAACTGTATTCACTGTATTTGTGAATGTTCAACCCATAAGTTCATCTGTCATTAGCACTATTGGCATGCAATCATTTAATGTTCTCGTGTGCTAGTGCTTTGAGTTGATGATACAGTTCAGTTGGGGGCACACCATTTCCTTTTTTCACAGGACAGTTCAGGAACAATTTCAATCTAGCACAATTACTGCAAATCCCAAGGAGTTGAAGTCCAATTATTTAGTATATCTTAAGAATGTATGGCAGTTTTTCAAGTTCTGTCACATCTATTCCCTCAGTTGTGATTAAATGCAGCAGGCAATATTTTCCCTCGGGTACCTAAAATTCAGTCACAGCAAGTGGTTTGTCCAAGGCAATGAAACTAGATAGTGGCAGGTTCAGGTTTACAGTGCAGCCCTGCTTCCTCAATCTGTAGTCTGGTAGTCTTCAGGAAACTTGAAGCCTTAGTGAGATTTTGTCAGTTTGAAAAGAGATTGAAAGTTTATGTCACAGTATCCATGAAGGCCATCAGATGGCTGAGCAGTTTAGAGCACTTGCTGCTCTTGCAAAGGGCTAGCATTCAGTTCCCTACAGCCACATGGCAGCCCACAGCCATCTGTAACTCCAGTTTCAGGAAAGCCAATACCGTCTTCTGTCCTCCACGGGCATGGTACACGTATGATGCACTTATATTCATGCAGACAAAACACTCATGTCCACAAAATAAATACAATTAATATATATTGTTTAAAAGCCACTTGGAAAACTTCTTAGACCCTCTATGGCCCACTCCTTGTGCATTCCACCCCATGTAATACTATATATATTCCTACTTTCTTGAGAAAGAATCTTTTACAACAGATCAGGACTCCGAGAATTTATGGCCCTACTTTCCACTTACTATAACCTCATAGTCTCTTGTTAAATTCCCAGAATAATGTTTTTCAATCACAAATTACATAGAGATGTTATGAGAACGTGGATCCTAATACAGATTCTAGAGAAAATTTCTGAAGAAGAAAAGGAAGGGGAAACTGAAAGAGAAGGGAAGGAAAGAATAGAGGAAGAGGGACACAGAGAGAAAGAGGAAAGAGAAAAGAGAGAGGAGGAAGGAGAGAGAAGGGAGAGGTAGAACTAGATTATCAGTCCTTTGAGCATGTCACTATAGCCTTAAATTGGAGGCCATAGAACACCATAGTGGATGGAAAAGTCTCAAAACCTAGCTTGCTATAATAGCTTTCTGGCTTTCTTCTAAGTCAACTTGAGTACTACTATTATTATTGTAGAGCAAAATTATGGATAATTGAAATAAAAGTCAATTAGACATAGACATCACTACGATCATGGTTACAGCCCAGTTACCCAGTTTCTTAGCACTTATCTCTGGCATAATAAAGTAGCCTGAGAAGAGTATCTGTTAAAACAAACAAACAAACAAACAAACTTCCCAGCTATTCTTCCCTTGGTGTTAGGAGACTTTGTTCCTCCCCTATTCACCTTTGATTTCCGAACAAGTCATACAATATCTCTACATACATTCTGATCTCTTATCTAGTTTCTTGTTTTCTGAGTTGGCCTTGGTGGTCATGGTCTATTTGGGGCATGTAGGTGAAAAGGTACCCTGAAGTTTTATTTGTCTTGCTAATTATCAGGGCCTGCCTTATGAGTTTATAGGACCATTAAGTGATCAGGAAGTGTGACTCAGTTTAAGTCACCCAGAAGAATAATATCCAGTAAAATATATCTAATAAAAAGGAACCTTAGAAAGGGTATGGGGTCTCTACTCATTTTCCATGGGTGGTGGTGGTACCATGATTACTGGTCTCAGGAGAACATATGTCTTAGTTTCAGATTCTGTTCAGCATCCACTTGGAAGGAGAAGTTCTCTCGACAACCTGATACCTCTCTAAGTTACTGACTAGGCATTAGAAGTAAACCCCACCTCCAAGCATTACCTGGCAAATGACCCCAACTCATTGCTCCAGGGGTTGACTATCTTAACTGGTTTTAGAAATCGCTCAGTTTCCTTAAGGCTAGGGAAAACTACACCTTGCTTCTTTGGCTTCTTCGGTGATGTTTTTGAAATCCCTCTCATTTTGCAAGACCTCAACAAGCCTGGAATTGGGGGGAAATTCCATTTTCCCTCTAGGTCTACTCTGGACCATCCAATGAAATAATATTTTTCAAAGTAATCAACTTTCCTTATATATGTAGATATTCTTTGAGTGGGAGAAAGATTGGGACAGGGGCTTATTCTGTAACCCAGAATGACCTAAAACACACAGCAACTCTCCTATCTAAGTACTGGGAATCATAGATGTGAGCCATCAGGCCCAGCTTGCATTCTTGCTGGAGATTTTTTTACTACTTAAGGGAATTATGAACAAAGAGGAAAAAGAAGAATTAATTTTATGTCAAGTAGAGACAAATTTCTGAATAACTGAGGCAGTAATGTTCTTTTTTCTCAGAGGGTTTTTATCTCAGTCGTGATATTGTTTCCCCTCTTGCTGTTTAAAAGCAGGAAACAGGCACTGAGAGGTCAAGTCACTTTCTTAGAGTTATGAGACCAGATAA
This sequence comes from Peromyscus eremicus, assembly GCF_949786415.1. Taxonomy (NCBI): domain Eukaryota; kingdom Metazoa; phylum Chordata; class Mammalia; order Rodentia; family Cricetidae; genus Peromyscus; species Peromyscus eremicus. Next base: position 103,716,624 of record NC_081439.1, read on the forward strand.
AGATGTACCACTGACAACAAGAAAGAAAAAAAAAAACTCCAGATAAGGATATACCATCAACAACAAGAGAGAGAAACTGCTCCAGATGAGGATATACCATTGACTATAAGAATGAGAGACAGAAATGACTGCAGATGAGGATATACCATTGACTATGAGAATGAGAGACAGAAATGACTCCAGATGAGGATATACCATTGACTATGAGAATGAGAGACAGAAACTGCTTCAGATGAGGATATACCATTGACTATAAGAATGAGACACAGAAATGACTCCAGATGAGGATATACCATTAACTATAAGAATAAGAGACAGAAATGACTCCAGATGAGGATATACCATTAACTATAAGAGAGAGAAATTACTCCAGCTAGGGATATACCATTGACTATAAGAGAGAGAAATGACTGCAGATAGGGATATACCATTGACTATAAGAAAGAGAGAGAAATGACTGCAGATAGGGATATACCATTGACTATAAGAGAGAGAAATGACTGCAGATAAGGATATGCCATTGACTATAAGAACAAGAGAGAAATTATTCCAGCTAGGGATATGCCATTGACTATAAGAAAGAGAGAGAAATGACTCCAGCTAGGGATATGCCATTGACTATAAGAAAGAGAGAGAAATTACTCCATATAAAGATATACCATTGAATATAAGAAAGAAAGAGAGAGAGAGAAATGACTCCAGATGAGGATATATCATTGTCTATAAAAAAAAAAAAAGGAGAGAGAGAAATGACTCCATTGACAATAAGAAAGAGAAAGAGAACTGACTCGGGACTTGGGGGTACCAAAGAATACCTTTTCCTACTTCCATGTTAACCTTTTGGCTCTTTGCACACATCTTTAACTTTCTCACACGTGTTTATTCCAGGACCAGTGTTAGATAATGATGTTATTCATTCAACCTAAATTAAGGATTCACTCAAGAGAAAAATGAGTGTTCCATTAGTGTACAGGGAAAGGTGGTTGAGAAGGGCTATGAGCCTGAACAAGAGCAAAAAAGTGACCCTGAGTTTATAGAGTCAGGGGCAGTGTATACCCTCCATCTAGTCAAGGCCGTGAAAATGAGGGTATTACCAGCATCCTCTCAATCAGGCTGCTAATTTCAAGGCAAAGCACCCATAGTTGCCAAGCTGCTTCATGGGTATCACTGCTGTTGCCTGTTTTCTAGAATGTGCTATCCCTTTAAGCTCCTTGTGTTATTTTCAGACTTTAAACACTAAGGTTGAAGGTATTAAGAGAAAAGAGCAGTCCCCAATCAAAGAACAAATAAGAAATTTTCTGCTCATACTCAAAATGGATTTGAATTCAGTAAGCCGTAAAATTGTGTGCCCTCTGTCCTAGGAAAACAATCCTTGTCACATCTGCAATAAGAATATACTCTGCAATGTATTTGTCCTGACTGCCTCTATTTAAATGTCACTAAAACTTTATAATATACCTACAGCCTGAGTGATTAAAGTCTCGAGTTAGACTTCCTGCATGTTAGTACAATCCACGCATATGATAGAAAACCACCCTAATTTAATCTATTCCAAAGCATCTGCATCAGTTGAAAATATTAACCAGACCTGTTGCCTACATCCAATCAAACTGGGGGTGGAGGATGGCTCCCATAATGCCAATTTAAGAAAACAGTCACTTTTTGTCCAAAGTCAAGTGAGCCATTAATAAATGTCTTGGTTCCCAATAAAAGTCCCTTCACACTGTAATGTCCCCTTGCCTTTGCAGATCCCTTCCCACTGGAAGCACGTAATGAGAGGAAATCGCTGAAAATGTGGCTGCCTCAAGGATCCTGAGCCAGATTTCACTCTCCTTGGTGTCGGGCATGACACGAAAATTGCTGATGGTGCAATGACCTTTCAATAGGAAAAACTGATTTTTTTTTTCCTTCAGTGCCTTATGGAACACTCTGAGACTCGTGACAATGCAAACTATCATTGAAATCGTTTTGCTTTGCTTGAAAAAAATTAAAATAAAACCAACAAAAATGTGGACATGCAAGATTCCAGTATGCGAAAAAAAATCTTATTAAAAACATCAGTTCAACAAAAGCCATTCTTTGATACCACTGCACAATATACAAAACCATGTTCTTTAATACACACACACATATACATGCATACATGCACGTATACACACACAAACACACACACACACACACAAACACACACACATACACACAAACAAACAAATTTAATTCCAATTCAGCAAATAGACCCATCTTAGCTAAAAGAAGTAATTCCTCCTGATTAAAAAAACAAAATCTGTCTCCCAGTGTTTGGGTAGACAGACAGGCATTTCTTCTAGGATCTGCTGATCAGATGTTTCTGGTATTTCCTGTTGGTGGTGATGTTCTGTGCACCCTATTTCCTTTCGATGTTGCTGAAATGTGTATATCTTTAGAATGTAAATGTGACACTTAAGACAATTCAAATGCTTTGGGAAAGAGACTGAATGGTGACTTAGTGTTCTTGCAATGGTTTTGTGAAGAAAAAAAATGTTTGGAGAACTTCCCATAGTGGAAGTGAAGGGATTAATAGAGCTTTCGAAGTTGACTTCTGTGTGTAGCAAGGGGTGGAGCACTATCAGGCATACCTCTCGGTGCTTTCCTAAAATGGATCCCGGAGCTTTCCAAGAAGCCTGGAATTGCAGCTCACAGATCTGTTTCTCTTGATTCAGTGTGCATTATAAGTTGATATAGCCGAGTAGTAAGCATTGAGGTGAGGGAAATGCTGCCTATTCTCCCAGTTGTGTTTGGAATATCTTTCTCAGAAACAACACTGTGTTTAGCTCTGCTTTCTCTGCTAAGTATGCCTTTCAAGTGTACAACACGGAGACAGGACCGTGTTACAAGGCAGGCCAGTGGGTTCAGACCACAGTTCTCAATCTGACTTTACTCTTGCTGGGTCTGTTTTACCAGCTGTTGCCTGTTACCGCCTGCCTGTGGCTCTCCGTCAGACTGCATGTGTCCTTTTCTAGTTTGCAAAGACTAAGATGCATTCCCAAACCTATTGCTAACCTGAGGGACCTCAGCATCACTCCCAGGTCCTTGCTTGGAGCAGTTTCTCTACTGACTCACCGAAGATCGCTCCACTGCTCCATGGGCTATCAAGTAACTAATTGCATACCTGCTGTTGGCATCATCAGAACAGTCAGAGGAAATAGTCTCCGCTCACTAATTACCTCCTATATAACGACGTATGCTTTATGTAGTTCAGTAGTTTGCTCTCATCAGTAACGTACATTGGAAAGTTTCCAGACTGTACAAATTAGGAGCCCACCTTCATTTCCCAAGTGTGACCTTTAGATGCTTAGTTGACTCGCTGCATATTTGCTCTCGTCTTTAGAAAAGAAAAGAAGAGGTCTCGTTCCAATGAAACATTTCCAGAAAGGTGTAATATAAACTTTCATTCCAGAAAGTGTGTCATAAGCAAATAACTCACATGTCAGATTTTAAATGGTATTGAACACAAAAGAAAGTTGTTGTGTTTTGTTTTGTTTTGTTTTCATGAAACTGTGATTTTTCAACTTATGAATGCTATAATGTCCCAGTGCGGGAAGCTAACGCTGTGTGAATATGAAGTTGTATAAAACAAACCAAGCAACCTATACACAAATGTTTTCATAGGCACTGTATAAAGAGAAATGTATGTTTATTGACTCAAATCAGTTTTTCAGAGAGGAAACTTTACTGAGATTAAAAAGGCGGGTAAATTGGTTTGTTATTTAAAAAAAAAACTTGCATGTTTAAAAAAATGTTGATTGCTTCAAATTTCTGCTATTAACTTCAAGCTATGGGATTTTGGCGGTAGTCACTTGAGGATTTTTTTTTCCAATTCTTTTCTTTTTGTTGTTAAAGCTGTACTTCAGTGAACAGAAAAATTGCCAAGCAAACTAATGGCCGTAAAAGTGTAAATTGCATGTGTGGGCATAATTACCGAACCTCATTGCCATGAGGTATTGTACAAAGTTTTAATACATTTTGTAAATAAAATTGTAAAGAAAGAGTTCTGTCTCTGCACATTAACTAGCTGTTTCGAATTTACTTGGTGTGGGTGCCAAGACGTTATTATTCACTAATTAACTTCTCACCTGAAGCCCTGCCAGTGTGCTCACAGGCTCCTTACTGTGAAAAGGTTGCATCTCTCCCCATCCCAACTGCAAATCAGTCAAACCTCAGTCAGGCTCCAGGCCCCTCAGCCAAACTGAGCCTCACTCCCACAGTTTACATTAGCTTAACTTGAAGGTCTTCCACTCTCCTTCTTTGCCTCCAACATGTGTTAAGAGTCTTTCCTTCCTCCACTGGAAAACCTTTACTCACTCAAGAGTCACCAATTTAGTATAGGTAAAGAAAGAATGCAGTGGACTATATTGGTCTTAGATTTCTGAGCGAGAAATGAAAAGCTAATCATCAAGCCTGATTTGTAGTTTCTGAACATGGAATACAACTTTATCTGACAAATAAAGCAAGTTAAATATAGACCATTTCTACAGTATGGCCACCCTAGAAAAGAGGGAATGATAGTAAAAGGAAAAGAGAGGGGATAGTTTTTAGAAGAGAAGAAAGTGCAAGAGAGATGTTAAAGAGATAAAGGTAGAGAGAATTAGAGAACTAAGACTCAAAAAATGCTGGCACCAATCTATGAGTATAGCAGAATTGGTGCCTAGCTCAATAGTCATCAAAGAGATTTCATCCAGCAAGTGGTAGAAACACATGCAGAGACCCACAGTCAGACATTAGGCTGAGCTCAGGGAATTTACTGAAGAGAGGGAGAAAGGATTGTAGGAGCCAGAGGGATCAAGAATACCACAAGAAAACCCATAGAATCAACTAACCTTGGCTCATAGGGGCTCACAGAGCCTTCATGGGACCAACCTAGGTTATGTAGCTTGGTCTTCTTGTGGGACTCCTAACAGCAGGAGCAGGGACTGTCTCTGACTCTTTTGCTGGCTTTTGGGAACCTATTCCTCATACTGGGATGCCTTGCCCAGCCTTAATACAAGGGGAGGTGCTTAGTCTTACTGTAACTTGATATGCCATGTTTTGTCAATATCCATGGGAGGGCTGTCCTTTTCTGAATAGAAATGGAGGCAGAGTGGATGGAGGGCTGGGAGGCAGAGGGGAGGTGAAGGAGAGGGACTGGGAGGAGAGGAGGGAAGGAGGTAGGGGAAACTGCGTTCTGGATATAAGATAGATGATGATAGATAGATAGATAGATAGATAGATAGATAGATAGATAGATAGATAGATAGATAGATAGATGGATGCATGGATGCATGCGTGGATGGATACTGGTCTAATCATACTGTGGACAACTTGGCCTATAGGCTCCAGAATAATTACTATTGTCTTCCTTCTTCTCTGAAATGCTGATTAGCTGTTACATGACTAATACTTTTTTAAAAAGATTTACTTATTTTTATTTTATGTGTAAGAGTTTTTTGCCTGCATATGTTCACCATGTACATGCCTGGCACCCTCAGAGATCAGAAGTTGGATCTCTTCCAATTTCATTTATAAACAACTGTGATCCACCAGGTGGGTGGTGGTGACTGAACCTGGGTCCTCTGACAAAGCACCAAGTGTTCTTAACAACTTGAACCATCTCTCCAGCACCCTTACACTTTATAAGAACTCCTCAACTGTTTTCTCTTTCTTTTCCTTAATTAAGACACATGTAACCTTCATGCCAGTAGAAAATTGATTATTTGGGGAGCGTATTTAGTGATAAGAGTAGAATGGTGGTCACCTTGGGGGCTGATGAAATCAGATCAAGTATTATTAAATGATGGCCCCAATTCCTTTAAAATAATAGATTTCTATTTTAAGGAGATTTCTAATTACTTTCCTCAAAGGAGAAGCTAATTTCAAATGTTGTGGCAGATAAGAATGAGGCACTATATTGGTTTAGGTGGACTCTGGGATGGAGAAAGGAGGAAGCAAAAAACATCACTTTTAGTGTTTCTCAAAGTAGACTCTACATTGCTATGTATTATGCTTACACTTACTATCCATGTCTGCCAAAAGATACTGAGTTTCAAGTGACTCTTTTCTCCTGTGCACAAAAGTAAAATGACTCTTGAGCTCTGCTTCAGTTTTCATGCCTTATTGAGACTCATATCTACAAACAGGAGAGATGGCTCAGATGTTAAGAGCACTATTGTTCTTCCAGAGAACCTAGGTTCAATCCCCAGTACCCGTGTGGTAACTTATAACCACATGTAACTCCAGTCCCAAGGGATCTAATACCCTCTTCTGGTCTCCACAGGCACCAGGCATGAATGCGGTACACAGAAAAAAACACTCGTACACATAAGATAAAAAAAAAAAAAAGTTTTAAAAAAATGATTCACATCCAATCATGCACTGCCAATAGAGTAATCTTCAAACAGGAGAAGCAAATGTACTTAAAGAAATTCTTGGTGAAATCATGGGCAAAAGGTATTGTAAACTGTCTGTCAGCCATTAGACGGGGAAAGAGTTGTCTATGACCCAAAGAGATGGACATCGAGAACAAACCAAGAAGCAAGAATCAAAATCATCATTCTCCAGAACTCAGATTCAATCGAAAGGTGCACTAATGTGCTATTCCACAAGAATTATAACCCAGGTACAGCACAAATACCAACAAAATCTATTACTAGTTGAAGTTACTCTCAAAACAAAAGCCGACTTTTCAGCTCTTCTGAGTTATTCCTCTGTCCTGTCCTTACCCTGTTGAACTGAGCCTCTTGGGAAGCAGTTTAGTAACATATCATTCAGCAGACATGAAGCTCAGCAGTCATCTACCTGTACAAAATGACAGGAAGACAGAGTTCCTCCAGCTGCTATCTCACGAATTTAAGCCATAGCAAAACATACATTTCGCCTCTTTCATTCTAGCCAGAAGAAAGGATTCAATTGGGTCAGAATGGTGGGTGGCAGTAAATATTAGTGAAACCTGTCTCCAGATCTAAAAGTACAAGGAGACACTCTGCCTATCTAAGAGTGCCATCACAGGCAAGTCATTTACCCTCAGAGAAGGGAGCAGTCACTTAGAATTCTCCAAAGGTGTGTCTACAAGTGTCTTGTCAGGAGAGGACAGAGGGAGGCATTAGAGGATCAGTCAATGTGTCAAACCCAATGCCCCATCCTGAGCATCCTCTACACTGGAGGATTCCAAGGCTTATTTAAATGAGGCGAGACTTCCAAGCTTTCTCATAGTCATTGTTATTGCAATCAAAGTCATCAATGGGGTGATGAGAAGAAAAACCTTGATTCTCGCCCTTGAAACTTCTGTAGTCTTGCTGAAAAAGTAGATGGTGATCAAAAATAACCTGCATCCATTCCTGTCCAATTCTCTGCTCATAGAAAATGCCATAAGGAACCCAGAATGAAGACCTCTCCTTTACCCCTTCCCTTGTGCTTGCTCTTCCTAAGACAGTGGGAGAGTGTGGGGGGGAGTATAAATAAATAGCCCTTTACTCCTGGAAAGCTATCAGTCTTAGCAACTGCGGAGTCAGACCAAGCAGCTGTAAGCATCTAGCTGCTGGGAACCTCAGGAAGGCCGCTTTCCTGCCAGCCTGCCCACCCGCTAAGCAGAAGGGTTTTGCCTATTTATTGAGCGTGTTGCTTCAGCCACAGAAGTGTAAAAGAACCTGTAATGACAGCCTAAAAAAAATAATCCTCTCCCCATGTCAGCAGCTTTGACAAAATTACCCCCACAGAGGCTTCATTGAGCTTCAGTCCTATAGCCAAACTGTTGATTTACAATTTTCTTAATAAATATTCATTAAACCTGAACAAGTCAGTTAAACTCCAGTGGCAGCTCACAGAAAGCTTACATGTAGGCAGCATTGCAATCTTCTCCCTTGACCATGCAAGAATTTCCCTGAGCGGCCTCAAACCCTCTCCAAACCCAGTCTAGCCCTCCAGGATTTACATTTTCCCACACTTACAGTATAACCAATAAACTACGATCTGTACTGAACAACAAGAAATGACAAACTTTTGGTCTCTAATCTAAAGCCAGGTCACTGTTTTACTGACACACACATATTTGTCTATGTGTTACCTATGACTGCTTTTCTCCTTGTACAAGACAGAGTTAACTACATGCAACACTACTGCTCACAAAGTCTAAAATACTTACTAACCTGTGTATTATAGAAGAAACTTCCCAATCCCTACTTGTCTTCTTTGATAACCATTATCTTATTTGACATCTTTCCAGAATTTAGTGCTTAGTAACTGGGTGTGGTGACACAGTTATACCACTTGGAAGCTGTGGTGTAAGACCTCAAGTTTAAGGTCAGCCTAGAATTCTTGGTGAGACCTTTTCTCAAAAAAGGGGGAAAAGGCATCTATAAGTGATGTCTTTTAAGATATCTTCTATTAAGCATCAACCTGCTGGCTAATAATCTAGGTATTTCTAATCTTTCTCATCTATTATTATACTAATGCAGTAAGAGGTAAAGCTGGGATTCAACATCATGTGTATCCAACCAAAAAAATCCAGACTTTGGTGTTTATTAATCTTTCCTATCTCCTCACTTACAGAACAGTGCTCTTTCCTGCTTTTTCTACCTGGCTGCTAATAATTGCTCCTCAGTCTACTATCTCTTTTTTGTTTTTATTGATTATTTCATTTTCTATGTGTTCATGTACATGTGTGTATGGTGTTCACACATATGTGCACATGTATGGCAGACAGAGGTTGATGCCAGGTATCTTCCTCAATTGCTTTCCATACCAAGGCAGAGCTGCTCACTTGAATCCAGGGCTCACTGACTCACCTAGCCAACTTGACCCAGAGATCACCTGTTTCTGCATATTGAGTGCTGAGATTATAATGGATTGCCATGCCTGGCATTTACATGGCTTATTGATGTAAAAACCAAACTGAGTCCCTCACTTTGCAAAACAAGCATTTTATACCCAGCTCTGGTCTCCTAGCTCTAAATGTCAGTGTTCTTGTGACTTCACTACAGTTCTTTCTTCCTACTTTCTACCCTCTTTCTGGGAAATAGTTCACAGTTTCTATTTCCATCTATCTTAGGATGCCTCATAAATCTTTATTTCTATCTTGTCTCTCCTGAGCTTCAGTCCCACTCTGTACAAATGGCCAAGACCCCATCACTTAACTTATCCCACGAATTAGTCCAACTTGATAACTCCAATGCAGAAACCATTGTCTGTTCTTATCCTCACCCTGCTGTGAATGGAGGTCCTAATGAGAGTGTATATCTTGACTAAGGTCTTGTTAATGGGGGCTTACATACAACAAAAAAAATCTATTGAACTTTAAATTTGGTAGATGTGACAATCTGAAACAACCTTTCACTCAAAAGCAGAACCCACGTGACAACAACAACAAAAACAAAATGGGTCAATTTAATACCAACTTGGATAGGTAGAAGATGGAGTGAAAAGTAAGCATTATTTTTTAATCTTTTGACTTTCAGATTCACAATATGGCTGGTTGTTAACATTGATTATCAGCTTGCCAGGATCTGGAATCACCTAGGAGACAGGCCTCTAGGTTTATCTGTAAAGAATTACCTAGGTTAGGTTAACTGAGATGGGAGCTGAGCATAAAGTATTCATCACTCTCCACTTCCTGACTGCAGACATGAGGTGAGCAGCTACCTCAGATTTCTACCACCATGACTTCCCCACCATGAGGGTTGTACCTTCCAACTGTGACAAGGAAAATAAAACTTCTCTCTTTAAGTTACTTTCTTCGGGGATTTTGTCAGAGCAGGAAGTAGCTAATACAATATTGTTTACATTCATGTAGACAAAAATCTAAGTAGGGTTATCAATAAGGAGTGATATGCAAGCCCCAAGACAGCTAAACAAGGACCCCAAACTATACTAACAAGGCCTCTAAACCATTAATGTAAACATAGTAATCATAAATATTGTTCCTTTTTCAGGGAGATATTAGATTGAAACTGAATAGAATCACAAAACAAGAAATAATAGCTAAGGAGGGTTACTTATATGCATTCATTTTATAGGAAACTTAAGTATGTATACTTATTATATATGTTCAGAGTAATTTCACACAACACTTTCTTGACTATTTTTTTCTTAAGCTTTGCTATTTGTGTCCTATCCAACATTCATGTGTTGATCCCTAACCTCCACTATAACTGGATTTAGAGATTTCACTTTAGGAAGTAAAGTTGAATGAGGTCATAATGGTGAAGTCTTTTTTTTAAATCCTTCTCTCATACAATACATCTCAACCACAGCTTCATCTCCCTCCTATCCTCCCAGTACCCTCCCCTTCCATCTGATCCACTCCTCCATTTCCCTTCAGAAAAGAGCAGGCCTCCCAGGAATATCAACTGAACATGGCATAACAAGATACAATTAAGACTGGCACAAACCCTCAAATCAAGGCTGGACGAGGAAACCAGGAGAAGGAAAGGAGTCCCAAGAGCAGGCAAAAGAGTCAGAGACAGACCTTTAGGTATTAATCTGATAGCATTGGTGTGTCTGTATGCATGCAAGGAAGAAAGGCCATGAAAGCACACTGTGTAAAGGTGACCATCTACAGGCCAAGAATAGAGGCCTCACCAGAGCTGAACCATGCTTACAACTAGCTCCAGTACAGTGAGAAAATATATTTTTGTTGTATAAGCCCTGAGTCTCTAGTATTTGATAGCATCCCAAGATTTGCTGTGGGTTTTTTTCTGCTTTCTTGTTTTTGCACATGTCTCTCTATTCACCTGTTGTTGTAGCTAATTTTGCCTGTCAACTTTCCTGCATTTGGAATCAACTAAAACCTGAGCTGCTGGGCTCTCCTGTGCTGTATTTTCTTAATCGGATTATTTGAAGTAGGAAGACTCACTCTAAATCTGGGCCACACCTTCTGGTTGGTGACCCAGATAAAAGGACATAGAAGAAGGAAACTCTGCTTTTTTTCTGCTTGTCCTCAGTCCTGCTGTAAAGTTTGTCTTCCTTATTTCTGTGGTCAGTATCAAATTCGATTTCATGGGGATTCCAACGTATACTGAAGGCCAGCAGCTTTCCGTGGGTCCTCCAGGACTTCAACAGCAGATTGGTACTGCTGAGAAATCCAGCCTTGCAGATTTAACAACTACCAGGTTCTTGGTCTTCCCCTGTGAGAATGCACCATTGTTGGAATACTCAAGCCACACCCTATAAGCCAGGCTAATATTTCCTATACATATTGAACTATATAGCTGTCATTCCATTCCTCTTTTATACCTAAGCCACACTCCAAGACTGGAATGGTGTCATTTCCTGTGGGCAGCCTTTCCTGAACATCTATCCTCTTTGCACTAGGTTACAGAACCTCTCTTTCTGCTCTCATTGTAGTAGTGCTTAATTCTTTTCCTAGTACAAGCTGTGGCATATCTCTTGGCACTAGTCACTGTCACCACTCTATGAGCACCCTCCCTAAATGATGGCCCAAGCTACTATACTGCATCTCAATTACAAACTGATTCACAGAACACTCAAATTTGAAAACCCAACCTCATTTGGAGGGCTCATGTACATGACCATGGGTAAGAAATATAAATTCTATTACAAACAAATAAATTAAGTTCTTACAGTGTGGTACTAGGCTCAGTCCATAGAGAGGACATAGTTATACATACTTCATAATCTCCTTCTAGAAAGGAATTACCATTTAGGCATAAGGAGTGTAGTAGTTGAGAGACTCCATTGACACCTTTATAATCTGCATCAGCTTTTGAATCCAGGCCACATTTCACAAGTCAGCTCACTAACAAAAATTGTAATGATCAAAGTCACACTATCTGAGATGGTTTGGAGGTGGGCTAATCCCAGCCAATGACTTAGCAAAGCACTAGTTCAAGATCCTAAGGCTCTCCATTCAATGTGAGACTTCTCTAAAGAGCAACCTCTGCTTCAGTTAGCAGAGACTTTGCCAGGTATATATCAAAATCCTATAACTTCCCTTTTCTATGTATTCACATTTTGTCCCTAATTCTCCTTTTCCTCTCCTTATAACTTTTCTCAGACTGTGACAGTTGGTATGGGAAGCAACTCAAGAAAGTAGACCACAAGATGGGGCTTGAAGACTTGATTAACTGCGTACAGCTGGGAATGATGACCCCATTCCTGGTGGAAGACTGTGTATGCATAGGCAATCCCTGGCACTTGACAATAGCCAAAATGTTAAGACTTTAACTTGTCGTGTTTCAGATAAAATATCCCAGTAGGGATAGAGACTATATTCTGGTAGAATGATTCAAGTACATAAATATGTATGAAAGGCATTATAAATATAAAGAAAATGGAATTTAATGTTGGTAATGTTATGCAGTTACACTGATGCCATACAGAAAATTAAAGGTACAATACAAATATCAATTAAAAACCAAGTATAAAACACAGAAGTCTCTTTAGTAGTTAACAAAGAAGCCTGCGTTTAATGCAATGGATGATTATAAAAAGATGAAGCTCAAATACAATACTTGATTATTAGAGTGACTGAACTTCAATGCCCAACTGAAGTAGGTAAATTATGCAAAAGTTGAGGTCCTACTAGAGAAAGATGAAAATAAGAAATTACAGGATCCTGGCATGTGTGATGGTGACATATAAAAATGCTCCCCAAAATTCTGACTCCTTAGACTTCTATAAAATTTCTGAACTTATAAAAGTAGTGGCCCATACTTCCTCTAGTACTTCCTCTGTAGAAGGAGATATAACAAAGATCCTTCTTCCACAAAGCAACATGCCTATAACCATCATAAATCCTTCCAAAAATGAGCATTAAAATCCCCACAGGACTAGATGGTCTTACAGGAATATTCTGGCAGGAGTCAGGACAATACCTGTGGGACAAGGTTCTGAAGGTACTTGTGCAAGGTGAGCTTTATCATGAGACTAGGTTAGAGGTTAGAGGGAGTCTGGTGGTTTGTAAGTACTTTCTTTGGACACAATGCTTATCATTATAGACCTTCAAAGGCCACTGTAACTGAAGGCTAGGATGGCTAGGAAAGTCAGTGGCCCACACTAAGTGGTATTGAAATTCCTGCATTGCTGTGGAAGATGGAAGAGAAAGAGATTAAAAGGCTGAGGGAAGCATGTATGCTGGAGGTAATATATTATTAAATCTAGAAGATCCACTAGAGGATTATGTTGCATAAGAGGACCCAGAGACCCTCCCCTCACCTAGAACATCAGGAACACTGAGGAACATGTCATTAGAATCACTATCATATTCAGTAGTGGTTCTCCTCTACAAGCCAAAGTTGATGAAAGAAATGGCTCTTTGGTCTGTTATTAGATATGGCAATGATTCCCAACCCTCCCCACCACTAACAATGGAGACAAGTGATAACACTTCACAACAGGAAGTCAGGGATTATAATTATTTTTTTAAAGAAAGAAAAGGTGCAATTAGTGTGTTCATCAAGTGGGCCTGATCTGTGGAGAGTTAGAGATACTTAGTAGTGCCTTAGAGCCAAAATGGGCAGCCCAAAAGCATATTGCTAGAGATACTGTTCTAGCCCAAGCAGAGACAAAACTAAGTGGGTCTCAAATGGAGAAAAGGCTAAGCAGCAGATCCCAACCACACTGAAAAATAGCCCTAGTTCACTGCTTCACCCAACTGTCCTCGGGTCTGGTTTTGTTGCCCTGCATAGAACAAATAGACACTTGTTCCTATCTTCACGGGAAAAGTCACATAACACAATGTGTGAAACTCAGATGGCCCACTGGGTAACCCCATGATGCTACTTCTCTAAGTACTTAGAAGACTAAGCAGGAGGAATCACAAGTTTAAAGCTAGCCTGGGCTATGCGGTGACTGCAAGGCCAGCCTGGCCCACATAGTGAGAACCTCTCTCAACAATTTAAATTAACTAATTAAAACAGACTGATTTCCCACTAGGCAGCTTGAGAAAGAACCTGGAGAGGCCACAGCATCATGTTTAAACTTGACAGTCCCCCTCTTCTCTACCTGTTGGCATGTCTCTTAGTTACAGGTTAGCACACACCTCTGTACACTAACCTGCCAGAGGATGTGACATCCTTAATGGGTTTCTGAGGAGCTCTCCAAAGGAATTGGCGGTCCAGAGGTTGGATAGCCAGAAAGATGAGTTATGAGGTTAGGAAGATCAGATGTGTAGGTGTGAAAGATGAAAAAGATTAGGCAAAGACCAGGGCACTTATGTGGGAGCACTCAACAGGTTTAAAGTCTTGGTGAACAGATGTAACCTTTGGTGTAGAGATCATTCTTAGGTCACTAGGCCTCTAATCTTCCTGGCACAATCTCACTGAGAACAAAGCTCCTTTGCTCATCTTTCTGGGACAGTGTGGTGATATATTGTGTCCCCTAGTATATTGTGTACCCTAATAAAAGTTATCTGGGGGTCAGAGAACAGAACAGCCACTATATTAAACATAGATTTTGGCAGTGGTAGCACATGCCTTTAATCCTAGCATTCCGGAGGCAGAGATCCATCTGGATCTCTGTTAATTCAAGGCCACACTGGAAACAGAACCAGGTGTGGTGACACATACCTTTAATCCCAGCACTTGAGATCTCATGTCTTTTCTTGGGAAGGACACATGCCTTAAGCCTTTAATCCCAGGAAGTAGTATGGCAGGACACAGAAAGGTATATAAGGCGTGAGGACCAGGAACTAGAGGCTTTTTAAGCTCTTAGGCTTTTAGCAGCAGTTCAGCTGAGATCCATTTGGATGAGGACTTAGAGGCTTCCAGTCTGAGGAAATAAGACTGGTTGAGAAGTTGGCGAGGTGAGGTTGGCTGTGGCTTGTTCTGTTTCTCTGATCTTTCAGTTTTTACCCCAATATCTGGCTCTGGTTTTTTATTAATAAGACAATTTAGAAATTCATGTTATAGGACAGGTAGCCAAGCCAGATCCATTGGGATATACCAGGACCAGTGTTAACTCTAGTAGCAGTTCCTAAAGCACACCACCCCCACTTCTGGGCATTTTTCTGGTGTCCAGGGGAAGTGCCTACAACTGGGATTGCTGGCAGACCATGGTGCCTTTCACCTGGCTCACAACCTGGCCCAATTTCCATGCTGATTCCATCTCAGTAGACTTTAACAGTGCTATGAACCTACTCTCCAGAAATTCCCTTTAACCCTCCTCTGGTCTTGCTCCAGGTACACGGTTATTTTGTCACTGTCATGGTGAGTCATTCTTGCAGTCTCAGCAGCCAGAATCTTGTTATCTTGGGAGCATGAGAAAACTGCCAAGCCACACAGAAACCAAGGGCAGCGTGGAAAGCTAAACTCTCTCTCTCTCTCTCTCTCTCTCTCTCTCTCTCTCTCTCTCTCTCTCTCTCTCTCTCTCTCTGTGTGTGTCTGTGTCTGTGTCTGTGTCTGTCTCTCTCTCTCTTTCTCTTTCTGTACCTCTGTCTCTCTACCTCTGTCTGTCTGTCTCTGTATCTCACTTTGTGTGTCTCTGTGTGTATGTCTCTGTGTCTCTATCTCTCTATGTGTCTCTGCCTCTCTCCCTGTGTCTCTCTGTCTCTCTCTGTCTCTCTCTCTGTCTTTCTCTGAAAAACCATTCTTGTTCACCAAGCTGGTTTTTGTAGCTCTCATTTTCCTCTCCTTCTGGAACACTAATTAGAAAAAAAAAAGTTCTTTATTCTAGAACTTTAGTCCCCAAAAAAGAGCACTTGCTATATCTCTGACCATATCTCCTATCTCTTATCTCTTTTCTTCTCTATACTCCTCCGACCATCTAGAAGAGCCATAGCAGAAGCCTTTCTAATCCTTCTACCTCTGCTTTTCAGAGCAAAGGGCCCTTAGGTTAAACTCCATGATTAGCTTAGGCCAGGTCTTCTTTATAAGATAAAGAACAGGATAAAGGAATTTAGAAAATCCCTTTCCGTCTTAATAAAGTCAGCCTTTCAGACTTATTTTCTTACTTTGAACTTGAAAATCCTATTTTGGAAACCAGAAATGCAATACTATTTTTTTCTCTTCAACTTCTTGCTAAAGTCCTGTAAATCCTAATTCTACCCTCCTCCCCACAACCCATGGGCAGACAGATACCTTGAATCCACTAAAAAGAAGGTCATATATCTAGAAAGGTAAAAGACGAAAGCACATTAATACAGCTTAGACAGAAAAATGATTATGTCTATTACAGAACTTCCCTTCATCTAAACTTGGCAAGTCCTGAACCCTGCTTCTTTTAATGTCCTGTAAGGGAGAGATTTGATTTGATGATAAGTCACCCATGCCTTCATTTAAGTCAACTTACAAATTTAATCAACCCAAGCCTATAATACTCTTCCAAAGAAAGAAACCGAGGCACAGAGAAGTGAAGAAAGTTTCTGAAAGCAACTCCTAAGTGTCAGGGCACCTTAGTCCACCATCTTGCTGAGCTCATACTACAAATGAGAGGGATTCATGTCTAACAGCACATCTCTGAGCCTGTTAACACCCTCATTTCAGAGCCAGCAGCACCAACAGCATCCCACTCAACATTTTTGAACATTCTTTCCTAAACTATAACATTGACAGAGATTTTAGTGAAAAGCAAGGATCTTCAGAAATATCTGAAGAAATAAAGGCAACTCATGGGCTCTCTCACACTCAAAACTCCTGGTTTCTACCCAACCTCCCATATTAGGGGCCATAACTTAATGCTGAACATTTCATTGTACAAATATAATATTACAAAACTACATCAGGGAAGCAATTTGAAAATCTTTCATTTTTTTGAGATGTCTCTTGGAGTACAAGTTGACCTCGAACTCCTGATCCTCCTGTCTTTATCTCCCAAATAAGCACTATCATATCCAGCTCAGTTTGCAAGTCTTAATGTGGCTTTTCCAGCTTTTGGGGTTTTTTTTTGTGGGATTTACTTCAGGCATAAATATGAAAAATACATATCACATATGATGATTTACAGTTATTAAAATTAAATAAGAGAAAATCTTTGGCATTCACATTCATTTTCTTATTCAGAAGAGGCATCCCATTCTACTGATTACAATATAAATAAGTTTGGAATAATGATTGTGATATTCCATTAAACTAATGGATGCAATCTCATAAGTCATTTTTATGGATAAAATATAAAATACTGTATTAATTCCAAACAGAATACATTTGCAGTTTGTTCTAGGAAAAGAGATTATTACATGTAATGCCAACAGTCATTACTTCCTGGTGTTATTTACCTGAACCCAATTTCCCAGCTGATACCACCGCCGTGTGCATGATGAATAATGCACTGTGTGAAATGTACACCATGCAAAAACACTGCTTATTCATATGTATGTTCCTAATCAGATTATTTGGATTTCTTTCCTGACCCTCTCCCATTCCCATTACTTTTAATTTAATATACACCTGGAAGAACTATGTCACAGGTAGAGGAAGGAAGTACAAAATGAGCAGGCTATTTTGAAATTATTTCCTGTAGAGATGTAAATGAGCACACATAATCACCCTCCATACCAATGTATGAAAAGTTTCCACCCGCCAGAAAGTTTCCCAAGCCCATGCAAAAGGTACCCACTCTTCTGATTTATAGTACCATAGATTAGCTTTAAAATAAACAAATATTTTTAATGTGAATCAGTGCTTTGAAAGCCCCTAAAATGAGAATTGGAGTGATTGTCAGTAACGCTGAAACTTCTCAGTCAAAACTCAGGCAGTCCTAGAAGTGAGGCATAACAGTAATAAGTGTCCCATTTTTCAAGAGACTGATTATGTCATCAAAAATTGTCTAAACCTCGAAAGATGACTTAGTGCTTAAGAGCACATGCTGCTCTTGGAGAGCACCTGGGCTCACTTCCTAGCACCCACCTTGAGTGGATCACATCTGTCTATAACTCCAGCTCTAGGGGATCCAATGCCCTCTGGCCTCCTGGGACACCTGCATGGAAGTGGTGCACATAAATGGACATAGGCACACATATACATAAATATAAATAAGTAAATAAACAAAAAATAAAGAAGTAAATTTTTTTTTAAATTATCCAAATACCTGAACTTGCTCCCTTTGTCAGAATTCCTATGCTTTCTTTAACTTACTTTTCTCCCTCTTGCCTCATTTGGCTCCCCTCCCCCCGCCACTTCTCTCACACCAAACTATAAACTAAAGCAGGTGTTCAGGGGCTTTTGAGAGCCCACAGTTTACATCCCTCCCTAATTCTGCATGCAATGATGTTCAATTGGCAGCTTAAAGTTGACCACAGTAAAAAGTATTCTACTCTGGAAATTGGCAAATATAACAAATCAGGATGCCCACACCTTGATGATGGTTGCTAAACATTTACCAGACCACTAACCACACCCTCCACGCTCACACAGCATGCCAAGTTGTCCCAAATAACTCCGTGGATTGAAAATACTATTGAGTTAAACTAAACAAAATCAATCCACTTACAAGCACTTTTTTATTTGAGTTTGAGTTTGGGTTGTTTGTTTGCTTGTTTTTTATCCTGTGAGTGTTTGTATGTATGTGTGTGCACACATGTGCTGTGTACAGGCCATAGCACTTCTGTGGAAGTCAGAGGACACCCTTGGGTGGCAGTCCTCATTTGTCTTCCGCCTTGTTTGATTTAGAGTCCTGTTGTTCACAGCTGAATACAGCAGATTAGGTGGTCACAGCTTCTGGGGATTCTCATATCTCCACCTTCCATCTCACTAGAGGAGCACTTGCATTACAGATGTGTGCTGCTGTGCCTGGCTTTACATGGGTTCTGGGAATCTGCATCCAGGTCCTCATACTTGCTTAAGAGACAGAATACTCCATGAAAGGGTAAGCGTGGATCTGGAATGAGTTTGGAGGAGGAGTGAAAATGGTCAAAATATAACTGGCATGTGTATTAAATTATCAAAAAGGTGTATTTTTTATTATTTTATTTTATTATTTTTAAATTTTTTGGTTTTGTATTCTGGTTTGATTTTTTTGTTTGCCTGTTTGTTTACTAAAGAGATGAAGAAAGAAGGCATAGAGTTGGATGAGTGGGGGTGATGGGGAGTATCTGGGAGGAGTTGGGGAATGGGGAAACTATGATTAGAACATATTGCATGAAAAAAATATTGTCAACGAAAAAGAACTATAGAGAAGGAAAGCATACTTCATAAATAATTGAGAAGTAACCTTGTGGAACAGAACTCTAGTAGCTTGAGTCTGTAGACAGTATCTGTGCTTTTTCCCAAAGTGGACAATAAGACAACTGAGGTCAGAATGGTATCTTCTTCCTGTAAATTCCTCACAATACCTGAAACAGTGTTAGGTTTAGAGCATGTGCCATGTTAACAGTTGGTTAGCTTGTGTTTTTTTTTTCCTATGTTTTCTTCACCCCACACCCTGACTGAGTTGCTTTACACTCTCTCACAACTATCCATACTACCCCCATCAGCTACACAGTCACACAAAACAAACTTGGCCACAAAAAATTGAGACAATTCAAGTATATTTAATTTCTGGAACAGAGTGTAGTCATTTGACAAATATTTGAGCATGAACATGAAAGGCATTAATCTAAATTTTGTGGGCACATACAAAATTATTTCTAAGTCCGGTCCTTACTTGTAAGAGATTCTAGGCAAGAAAATTAAATTAGATATTGTAGCTGGAGTTTTCCTGCCTGATCCACAGTCAGGACAAATCTCTCTCACCTGCCAGTCCCACAGCCGCTCAGACCCGACCAAGTAAACACAGAGACTTATATTGCTTACAAACTGTATGGCCGTGGCAGGCTTCTTGCTAACTGTTCTTACAGCTTAAATTAATCCATTTTTATAAATCTATACCTTGCCACATGGCTCATGGCTTACCGGCATCTTCACAAGCTGTTTGTCATCATGGTGGCTGGCAGTGTCTCTCTGACTCAGCCTTCCACTTCCCAGCTTTATTCTCCTCCTTGTCCTGCCTACACTTCCTGCCTAGCCAATGGCCAATCAGTGTTTTATTTACTGACTAATTAGCAACACATTTGCCATACAGAATATCCCACAGCAAGATATATTTATAAGAAACTCTGATACAAGCAGAACTGTGATAGAAAAAAAGCTACAATAGATTAAGGAGGGTAGAACTCCTTCCCACTCAGAGTATTTGAGGTAGAGGAGCAAACAATCAACGTGAAAAAGCACAAGCACACCTACTAGAAATAGCTTATGGGTGTAGGAAGAGGAATAATTGAAAACGAAGTTGAAAAGTATAGGTCACATAAAAGGTTCTCAACATTTTGCTTAGGAGTTTGAGTTTTACCGTCATCTTTGTATTATGCAAAGTGTACCAAGAATATTCTGAAAGAAAACCTGCAAAGTAAGGAACTCAAAGCAAGATTTATTTTGGACTCGTATGACATTGCCATTCTGAGTAGTCTGGGAATCCCTCACACTTCACCCTGGCCAATGAAGTGGCCACCATCTAAAAGTAGGAGACAGAGATTGGGGATTTCTTCTTTTTCTTTTTCTTTCTTTTTTTTTTTTTTTTTTTTTTTTTGGTTTTTTTGAGACAGGGTTTCTCTGTAGCTTTGGTGCCTGTCCTGGATCTCACTCTGTAGACCAGGCTGACCTCGAACTCACAGAGATCTGCCTAGCTCTGCCTCCCGGGTACTGGGATTAAAGGCATGCCGGTAAGCCATGAGCCACGTGGCAAGGTATAGATTTATAGAAATGGATTGATTTAAGATGCAAGAACTAACCAAACACCCTAATTGTCGTGCTAGAAACCTCATCCAACTACTGAGGGATCTGGATGCAGAGATCCATGGCTAGGCCCCAGGTGGATCTCTGGGAGTCCAATTAGCAAGAACGAGGAGGGTTTATATGAGCGAGAATTGTTGAGACCAAGGTTGGATAAAGCACAGAGACAAATAGCCAAACGAATGGAAACACATGAACTATGAACCAATGGCTGAGGGGTCACCAACTGGATCAGGCCCTCTGAATGGGTGAGACAATTAATTGGCCTGATCTGTTTGGGAGGCATCCAGGCAGTGGGACCAGGTCCTGTGCTCATTGCATGAGTTGGCTGTTTAAAACCTGGGGCCTATGCAGGATCGCTTGGCTCGGCCTGGGAGGAGGGGACTGGACCTGCCTGGACTGAGTCTACCAGGTTGATCTCAGTCCTGGGGGAGGCTTTGCCCTGGAGGAGGTGGGAATGGAGGGTGGGCTGAGGGGAAGGTGAGGGGGGCGGGAGGGGGGAGAACAAGGGAATCCGTGGCTGATATGTAGAACTGAATTGTATTGCAAAATAAAAATTTAAAAAAATTAAATTAAATTTAAAAAAAGAACTAGATAGCTAGAAGCCTGAGCCATTAGGCCAAACAGTTTAAGTAATGTAAGTCTCTGTGTTTACTTGGTAGGGTCTGAGCAGCTGTGGGACTGGCGGGTGACAGAGATTTGTCCTGACTGTGGGCCTGGCAGGAAAACTCTAGCTACAAATGAGTATGATTTTATCATGTGCCTAGAAGAATAGAGAACTGAGAGAGCAAGACAAACTCCATTTTAAATGAAGACTCCATTTCAAACAGTACTTGGTGAGAAGCTGAACTTAGTTCCAGTAAAAAACTCAAATAGTTCCAAGAAAAATCACCAGGGTGGGCTGGCCCATGAGTAATTTTGGTAAACAACATCTTCAGGCTCCAAATGTCCTTGTGGCTTTCTGATAACTGTTGTTGAAAAATTCCTCTGGACCCCAACCAGTGACTTCAAAGGTTACATACCCTCACCCAATCCTGATATGCGAAGGCTTGTACCACCCTGCTTGCATTTTTTCCTTTTAAAACTCCTTACAGCTCAGGGCTGTTCTCCTCCACCCACTGTGTCCGAGTGCTGGATTACAGACCGAGCTTGAGCTTGTAATCAATAAACCCCTGTGTGTTTGCGTTCAATATCGGCTCTGTGGTGGTCTTGCTCGGGGGTCTTGCAACTTGGACACAACAGAACCACTTATATGTATATTTCTTGAGATTATAACATTTCTCCCTTCCCTTTCTTTCCTCCAAACCATCCCATATACCCCTCTGCTATCTTCTTCAAATTAATGTTCTCTTTTTTCATTGTTACTGTAAGCATGCACATATGTATATGTATATACATTTAATATACAACATTGGTAACTACCAGACTCTCCAAGAAAACAATGTGTATGGTCACATATAAATTTCAGAAAGAAATTATTCTTAGCATCATATGTGGTGATATATTGTGTACCCTAATAAAATTTGCCTAAAGATCAGAGAACAGAACAAGCCACTAGATTAAACACAGAGGCCAGGAAGTGGTGGCATACACCTTTATTCCCAGCACTTGAGAGGCAAAGATCCATCTGGGTCTCTGTGAGTTCAAAGCCACCCTGGACTACATGAGATTGACTCAGTCTAGGAGAGAAACAGAGCCAGGCAGTGGTGGCACATACCTTTAATCCCAGCACTTGAGATCTCATGCCTTTGCTTGGGAAGCACACGTGCCTTTAATCCTGTAAAGTGATGGCTGGGCAGAGAAAGGTATATAAGGCATGAGGAGACAGGAACTAAAGCTTTTTGGCTAGAGAGCCTTTTCAGGCTGAAGAGTCCTAGAGGTAAGAGGTGGCAGGGGCTTGTTCCTTTGTCTCTCTGATCTTCAGGCAAATTTTATTAGGGTATACAATACATCACCACAAGCATACATAGTATAGACTGGAAGGAGGCCCTCGGACTGTAACAATATTCTGGAAGAGAGGTGGTCATAAATTACAGAAAAGGCAACTAATAGATGAAATATTTAAGGAGAATTGATAAGATTAAATCAACAAATTGTAAAAGTCAGGGTAAGATTTCTCTTTGATTTTCATACCCCATCTGTTGATTTCACAGTTCCCCATAAAACATTTTGAAATACAATAGTTAGGGAAAAAAGACTATCCTTGCCCTCAAAAATAAAGCTTTGGGCCAGGCTAGTGAGATGGCTCAGTGCACAAAGGCCCTTGCAGATAAGTCTAATGACCTGAGTTTGATTTCAGGGACTCATCACTGAAAATTAAAAATAAAAATTTACAATTTTTTTTTTTTAAAAAGTCAGAGTAAGGGTAAGCAGAGCTGCTGGAATCATGCATAGGTAACAGGTAGAAATTGTGATGGTATCCAGGGTTATTGGCATGACACTGAGGATGTAGAAGGACTAATGGACTATCCTGCTTAAGCATGACTGGCAACTGAGTTTAGTTGGTGGATGTTGATTATTGATAGTGAGTGATGGATAATGGGTGGTAGTTATGCATGCTGAAATTCAGTGTCAGACAAGGTAGGAAGTTGTACAATTCTAGCCAGAATGAAAACTCCCAGAGCCAAATAGGATAGGGTTTGACCACCTTAATACACAGCTTGTATTTATCATAATAGAAAACATTTTTTTTTTTTTGGATTTTCGAGACAGGGTTTCTCTGTGTAGCTTTGCGCCTTTCCTGGAACTCACTTGGTAGCCCAGGCTGGCCTCGAACTCACAGAGATCCTCCTGGCTCTGCCTCCTGAGTGCTGGGATTAAAGGCGTGCGTCACTCCGGGCTGAAAACATTTTTGATACAGGGTCTCATTTAGTCGAAGCTGTTCTCAAAGTTGCTATGTAGGCATGGATAAACTTGAACTTGTGATCTTCCTTCTTTCACCTCCTAGGATCACTGATATACAAAATCATGCCTGATGTTACATGGTGTTAGAGATGGAGCCCAGGGCTTCCTGAATGCTTGGTAAACACTCTACCAACTAAACTATATCCCTAGCCTCTAATTAGTTGAAATACCTTCCAGATGGTACTTCAAGCATATGGAAAAGTGCAAACTGAGAAAATCATGCGATAGACAAGTCTAAAGGCAGCTGACCAACCAATATGTGTGTGTTTGATGAAATTCAAGAACAGAGGGAGCCGGGCGGTGGTGGCGCATGCCTTTAATCCCAGCACTTGGAAGGCAGAGCCAGGCGGATCTACAGAGCAAGATCCAGGAAAGTCACAAAACTACACAGAGAAACCCTGTCTCAAAAAACCAAAAAGAACAGAGGGATAATCTTGCTAATAAAAATTTCCAGTCATAATTTGTGATTTTTTTTTTAATTTCACAACTGGTTAAATAAAGTCAAACTGGGATACTCTTTTGCTTCTCAAATATTTTTTTTTCATTTTTCAAATTCTATTTTTTACTTCTCTGATTCACTCCCTGCCACTTAGTGGCATTGTTCTACCATTTGAATATCAAATTGAAAGAAGCTTCCACAAGGCAGAAATGAGGGTTGACTTTAAAATCCAGCCTTAGTGGGAGAACTGTGTGCCTTCAGAGAAATGGAGGACTATTTCCATGTCTGCTGCATCCAGCATGCCTCCGGGAACTTAGACCTGAATGGGATGGTGAGAGGATGAAGAAAAGACAGATTTACACAGAGACAGAAAGCTGGGGGTGAGTGGTCTGCTCTCTCAGCTGGAGAAACTGAAGCACCCTGAAAGTTCGGTGTGTTTATTACATAGAGCTAAACAAAGAAGTAGGATTATTGCATATAGCTGGACAAAGATGCAGAGTTATTACACAGAGATAATCAAGAATGCAGGATGTGTGTGTGTGTGTGTGTGTGTGTGTGTGTGTTACTTTTTGTTTTCAATACATCCCAACCACAGTTTCTTCTCCCTCCATTTTTCCCATTTCCTAAACCACCCCACCTCCCCTCT
This sequence comes from Peromyscus eremicus, assembly GCF_949786415.1. Classification (NCBI taxonomy): domain Eukaryota; kingdom Metazoa; phylum Chordata; class Mammalia; order Rodentia; family Cricetidae; genus Peromyscus; species Peromyscus eremicus. Next base: position 103,741,282 of record NC_081439.1, read on the forward strand.
TTCCAGACCCACTCCTCTTCCATTTCCCTTCAGAAAAAAAGCAGGCCTCTCAGGGATATCCACTGAACATAGCATAAAAGTTACAATAAGACTAGGCACAAACCCTCATATTAAGGCTGGAAGAGGTAACCCAGTAGGAGGAAAAGGGTCCCAAGAATAGGCAACAGAGTCAGAGATATCCCTACTCCCACTGTTAGTAGTCCCACAAAAATGGCAAGCTACACAACCATAACATATAAGCAGAGGACCTAGCACAACCCGTGCAGGCTCCATGATTGCCACCTTGAGCACCTAGCAGCCCTGCTTAGTTGATGTCTGTGGTCTGTGTTCTCCTGGCATCCTTGACCCTTTTGCCTCTTACATTTCTTCCTCCTCCTACTTCCACCAGGTTCCATATTTAGCTAATCTCTATAGATCAGTCTCTGTGAGGTAACCATCTTCAAGCTTTAAATATTCCAGGGGAGAAAGCTAAGGTGGTTATTTTCTACATGCTGTCAACATTCATATTCAGGCCTAAGGAAGGCTGTGTGGTTTCCCTCTGAGCCTTGCATACATACCCCATCCTCGGAGAAAGCTTTGTGATTTTCTTCATGGGTCTGAGGCCCATGTCAAAGCACACATTCATTCAGGACTTCCTCTGCTCCCTGCAGATGGCTACTGTGAAGATATCTGAGAAGTTAGCATGATTTATCAGAATAGGTTGAAATGCTGCAGAGTGGAGGTCTCTGACTTGAGGCTGCCTACATGAAGAAATTTAAATACAGCCATCATCCCCAAGATTTACACAAATGAAAGCTTCATTGCCCTTTAAAGCTCAGAATTTTGAGCAATGGAACATGAAAATTAAAAGATAAATGAAATGAAAATGGGTCACAGAGATATTCATGCTTACAAGAGTTCAACAACCATAGATGGGGGCAACTTGTGCTTTGTAGATATTGAAGCAAAATGAGACAGGTAAGCAGTGTACATGCTACATTAACATTTATAGAGCACTTTGTAGAACTGGAGTTTCAAATTTTACTTGTGGCTGTGAAATATCTTGCAATAAATAAGAAAATCTTCTACAAGCTGCCCTTGACATCATATAAGGTGGGTAGAAAAAGGAATAGGAAAATATTACCATAGATGAGGAAGTTGCCTTTAATAAAACTGGTAGATATGTACATTCAGAGTCAGAAACATACTCAACACTGTAACTAACCTTTTAAGTTTCTCCTAGGTGCTAAGAACCATATTATGCAGTTTGCATGTATTATCTCATTAATCCATCAACTTCCTTTGAAGAAGGTTTGTAGAAGTTGTCTCAGGTGCTTAGGCATACATCTGACCTTGTGATTGTCCCTGCATTGCTGGGTCTGGGAGCTAGAAATCCCATGGCTCCAGTCTCTCTTGCCAGCTACTTTCTAACTTCAGCCAATAGGAGGCCATTACTTGTGATAACAAAGTACAAGATAAAGAAGTCATTCTGTGTTTGACTTCTGCAGTGGTACCAAGCAGTTGCTTGTGGTTCTGGCTCCAGGAGGAGCCTAGGAGGCTAGGTTAGGTTCAGGAACTTCAGAAACACTGTCTATGTATGCTCACAGACTAAGTATATCAACTTTCCTTATTTTTGCTCCTCTAGCCATGCAGAGTTATGCCTTCCTGCAGCTATTCATAATAGAAACCCCCTCCTTCTGCACCTTTAGCCCTCCCAAAACTTTTGTAATCCATTTCCTATATTAAATCTCCATCTGCTATAAACACTTAGTGCAATTTCTGGGATTTCTTCAATAGAAGAAAACATTACAACAATCTTTTTCAAAAACCATTTATGATAGGTATCATCATTATCCCATTTCAGAAATAATATAAAAATATCCCTGTCCTAACCAGCTTTCTAGACACAGATGAGTTCTTAGTGACATCTATTGCCTCACAAATTCATCCTTTCATCTTTCTTTTCTCTTGCTGAATCCCCAAGATAGCCACAACCACTTCGGAAATGTCTCCCCAGTATTTCTGGGAATCTCTAAGGGGGAGTTTCATGTCTTTCAATTCAAGACTCTAATATGCTTATGACAGAGATCTGCCTCCAAGTAGCTTAGGGGAAAAATATGTGATTTAGTAACCACACATGGCCAGAAAATATGTAGGTTTATAGCAGAAAATTGAAGGAAGTGTTACAGAACCAGAGCCATGGAGGAATGAAACTCAGTGCCATTAGGAATTTCTCTTCCAACTTTGAAGGAAGCCTTTCTCTGATTTGATTCATTCATTTCTACTGCATTCTTCTCCACAAGACAGCAGAGAGAGGCACTGGCAGTGCCAACATCATACACAGGCATAAAGCATAGCCACAGACCTGGGAGACCATGCCTCATTCCTTCCAGTGGCAAGGAAAGAATGTGAAAAGCATTTTGATTGGCCACTTCTTATGGCCCATGCTCTGAGTCTTACATTGTTTTGCTGGAGGTTTTTTGTTTGTTTGTTTGTGAGGGGAACATAGGCAATGGGATGATAGGGCAGATGAAAGGTACTGTGCTGGCTATTTTTATGTCAACTTAGCACAAGCTGGAGTTATCTGAAAGGAGGGAACCTTAGTTGAGAAAAAAATCCCTCCATGAGATTTGGCTATAGGGAATTTTCTTAAATTAATGATTCATGGGAGAGGGTCCATCCCACTGTGGGTGGTGTCACCACTGGGCACATGATCCTAGAGTCTATAAGAAAGCAGGCTGAGCAGGCCAGGGGAAGCAAGCCAGTAAGCAGCACCTCTCCACAGCCTTTACAACAGCTCCGGCCTCCAGGTTCCTGCCCTGTTTGAGTTCCTGTTCTGACTTCCCTCAGTGTTGAACTGTTGCCTGGAAGTATAAGTTGAAACAAACCCTTTCCTCCCCAAGTTGCTTTGGTCATGGTGTTTCATCACAGCAATATTAACCCTAACTAGGACAGGAAGATGGTACCTGAAGAAAAAATATAACCACCAACCATTCCTAATTGCAATGGTATGCTGGCCACAAGCCACATCCCTCCCCCCAAAATCCACTCACGCTCTGTTTCCCTTCAGAAAGGAGCAGGCTTCCAAGAGACAACAACCAAGGCACAATCAGACAAGGCAAAATCCCTCTTGTCAAAGCTGGACAAGGCAACCCAATAGGAGGAAAAGAGTCCCAAGAGCAGGCAAAAGAGTCAGAGACACACCCACTCCTACTGTTAGGAGTCCCACAAAAACACCAAGCTAACTGGGACAGCAATGTACACAGAGGATGTGGTGCAGATCTATGCAAGTTCTATGCCTGCTACTTCAGTCTCTGTGAGCCCATGTGAGTCCTGCTTAGTTGATTCAGTGGGCCATGTTCTCCTGGTATCTTCCACCCCCTTTGACTCCTACAATATTTCCTCCCCTTCTTCCACAGAGTTCCCCAAGCATCAAGGGGAGGGACCCAATGAAGACCTACAATTTATACTCTCTCTGCATAATGCCTGGCTATGGCTCTCTGCAGCAGCTCCCATTTGCTGCTGGATGAAGCCTCTCTGATGACAACTGGACAAAGCTCCAATCTATGAGTACAGTAGAATATCATTAGGAATCATTTCATTGATTGGGGGGCAGTCATGTTTGGTTCTACCCTAGATCTCTGGGCTATTTAGTCTCTGGTTCCTGGCCATCCAGGTAGTGTAGGGCATAGATACCCTCTTGTGGAGTGGACCTCGAGTTAAACCAGACATTGGTTGGCCACTCCCACAAATTCTGCACCACCATTGCCCAGCACATTTTGCAGGCAGGACAGATTGTAGGTCGAAGGTTTTATGGCTCAGTCGATGTCCACATTTCTTTCCATGGCCTGTAGAGTACTTTCCCACACCAAAGACACTAGAACACAGAGATGAAGGCTTCATGTAGGCACCAGCTCAACTTCTCTACATTCAATGAGCTGTGCAGATGTTGTCCTTGACAACAGGACCCCACTGACAGTTTTTAGAGAGCAACCCTCTGTCCTAGCATCAGCCTCCGTTGTTTGGGGAACTCCATGGAACACCCTCAGTCAACAACTCAACCAAATGCAGCCCTGTCCCATCACTGGAAGCCTGTAACACGAATCTTAAAAGGACTTATTAATAAAAACAAACCCAGAGCCAGGTATTGGGGTGAATGCTGAAAGATCAGAGAAGCAGAACAAGCCACAGCTAACCTCACCTTGCCAACTTCTCAGCCAATCATGTTTCTGCAAACTGGAAGCCTCTGAGTCCTCATCTGAATTGGATCTCAGCTGAACTGCTGCTAAAAATCTAAAAGCTTAAAGCCTCTAGTTCCTTTTCTGCTTCCTACCACCACTTCCTGGAATTTAAGGTGTGTGTCTTTCCCAAGTGAGACATGAGGTCTCAAGTGCTGGGATTAAAGGCGTGTGCCACCACACCTGGCTCTGTTCCCAGTATGGCCTTGAACTCCCAGAGATCCAAATGGATCTCTGCCTTCTGAATGCTAGGATTAAAGGCATGTGCTACCACTGGCTAAACCTATGTTTAAGATAGTGGCTGTTCTATTCTCTAACCTCCAGATAAGTTTATTGGGGTGCACAATATATCAAACACGGAAGCCTTGTCTGGCTACAAAAAAAAATGGCTAGTTCAGACTCTATTTCCTCCATTACTAGGAGTCCTCACAAGGGTCATACTCACAGATCCCAGGAAGTTTTCACTGCACTAGGTTTCCACATCACACAACAAATACCACCCCTCAATTCCAATCATCTCCCCAGCACTTTTGCCCTCCATCCATCTCCCCCACCTGCTCCCAGTCTACTAGCAAAATTGATTTTATGTTCCTTGCCCAGGGAGATCCATGTATCCCCCCTAGAGCCCTCCTCTTTACCTAACCTCTCTGGGCCTGTAGATTGTAGCTTAATTATCATTACTTAACACTTAATATCTACTTATAAGTGAGCACATACCATATTTGTCTTTCTGTGTCTGGGTTACCTCACGCAAGATGATATTTTCTAGTTCCATCCATTTGCCTGAAAATTTCATGATGTCATTATTTTTCATTGCTGAGTAATACTTCATTGTGTAAATATATCACATATTCTTTATTCTTCAGTTGAGGGACTGTGGGAGCCAGTTTTCAGGTTCCTCGTGGTTTTACCCAGCAGGTCCACATAGAGGATGATTAGGACCACGGGCCTGAGTGCAGGTATCTGAGATGGTCTGCACTTGGCTGTGCTGGGGGAGGAGGTCTTTTGCTCTACCCCTTGGCATCTCTATAAAAACCCTGGGGTGGTTCTGACCACCAGGCAGGTTCCCTTCTAGCCCCACCGGGAAGGATCCCCTTCTCCAAGACCCCTGGCAGACCCTGCAGTCTCCATGCCCTGCCCCCACGCCCATCTGCCCAAGCCCCAAGCCTCTTCCTGAGACTTAGAGGCCGGCCCCTAGCTCCCATCTTGCCCCAGACTTCCTTTCTGAAGCACAGGTGAGTGCCCTAGCTTGCCCCAGACCCCATCCCTGGGCACCAGCCACTCTGGGGAAGACCTGCCCAACTTGGCCCCAGATTCTGGCCCCACCGGGAAGGATCCCCTTCTCCAAGACCCCTGGCAGACCCTGCAGTCTCCACGCCCTGCCCCCACGCCCATCCGCCCTAGCCCCAAGCCTCTTCCTGAGACTTAGAGGCTGGCCCCCAGCTCCCATCTTGCCCCAGACTTCCTTTCTGAAGCACAGGTGAGTGCCCTAGCTTGCCCCGGATCCCATCCCTGGGCACCAGCCACTCCAGGGAAGACCTGCCCAACTTGGCCCCAGATTCTGGCCACGGGGCAGGTTCCCTTCTAGCCCCACCAGGAAGGATTCCCTTCTCCAAGACCCCTGGCAGACCCTGCAGTCTCCACACCCTGCCCCCACGCCCATCCACCCTAGCCCCAAACCTCTTCCTGAGACTTAAAGGCCGGCCCCCCAGCTCCCATCTTGCCCTGGACTTCCCTTCTGGAGCATAGGTGAGTCCCCTAACTTGCCCCAAACCCCATCCCTGGGCACCAGCCACTCCGGGGAAGACCTTCCCAACTTGGCCCCAGGTTCTGGCCACTGAGCAGGTTCCCTTCTAGCCCCACCAGGAAGGATCCCCTTCTCCAAGACCCCTGGCAGACCCTGCAGTCTCCACGCCCTGACCCCACGCCCATCTGCCCAAGCCCCAAGCCTCTTCCTGAGACTTAGAGGCCGGCCCCCAGCTCCCATCTTGCCCTGGACTTCCCTTCTGGAGGAGAGAGAGAGAGAGAGAGAGAGAGAGAGAGAGAGAGAGAGAGAGGAGAGCTCCCATCCTGCCCCGGACTTCCCTTCTGGACAAGAGCTCCCATCCTGCCCCGGACTTCCAATTTGGACAAGAGAGCTCCCATCTGGACAAGAGAGAGAGACTTCCTGAATCTGTCAGCTCTGTTTGAACCAAGTGTGCGGATAAGGCCAAGAACGAACCACAAGGAGATGGGCAGACGTCAAGGCAGAAACACATACAACAAAATGAATAGCAATACACCATCACCAGGCCCTAGCCCTCCTCCAACACCTAGACCTGAACATCAGAAATTGGAAGAAGCAGAAGAAAATAGCCTTATGAATGACATCATGAAGAAGCTAGAGGCTTGTGTAGAGGAAAAGAAAAAAAATGTGAAGAATGCTGTAAACAACTAGAGGAAAGGGCAAACAAATTAGAAGAAATCAATAAAGTCCTGGAAGAGAACAATAAAGTACTGAAAGAAAATCAAGAAAAATCAATGAAACAAATAAAGGAAACAGTCCAAGACCTGAAACGGGAAATAGAAAAAATGAAGAAGACACAAACAGAGGGAATGCTGGAAATAGAAAATCTGAGAAAACAATTGGGAACTTCAGATGCAAGTATAATCAACAGAATGCAAGAGATGGAAGAGAGGATCTCTAGCATTGAAAATACAGTAGAAGAAATAGATTCATCAGTCAAAGAAAACACTAAAGCCAACAAAGTCATGAACCAAAGTGTCCAAGAAATTTGGGACACCATGAAAAGACCAAACCTACGAATAATAGGGGTAGAAGAAGGAGAATACCAACTCAAGGGCACAGAAAATATTCAACAAGATCATAGAAGAAAACTTTCCCAACTTAAAGAAGGAAAAGCCTATGAAGATACAAGAAGCCTATAGAACACCAAACAGACTAGACCCCCCAAAAAAGTCCCCTTGCCACATAATAATTAAACAATTAAACGTACAGAATAAAGAAAGAATATTAAGAGCAGCAAAGGAAAAAGGCCAAGTGACATATAAAGGCAAACCTATCAGAATAACACCCGATTTCTCAATGGAGACTTTGAAAGCCAGAAGGACCTGGACAGATGTAATGCAGACACTAAGAGACCATGGATGTCAGCCTAGACTAATATACCCAGCAAAACTTTCAATCACCATAGATGGAGTGAACAAGACATTCCATGACAAAGCCAGATTTAAACAATATTTATCCACAAACCCAGCCCTACAAAAAGCACTAGAAGGAAAATTCCAACCTAAGGAAGTCAGATACACCCTCGAAAACACAGGCAATAGATAAAGCCACAGCAGTAAACCCCAACGAAGAAAAGTACACACACATCACCACCAAAAAATGACAGGAATGAACAATCACTGGACATTAATATCCCTCAATATCAATGGACTTAATTCACCTATAAAAAGACAGAGGCTTACAGAATGGATACGAAAGCAGGACCCATCTTTCTGCTGCATACAAGAAACACATCTCAAAATCAAAGATAGACACTACCTAAAAATAAAAGGCTGGGAAAAGACTTTCCAATCAAATGGTCTTAAGAAACAAGCGGGTGTAGCCATCCTGATATCCAGCAAAATAGACTTCAAACTAAAATCAATCAAAAGAGATCAAGAAGGGCATTACATACTCATCACAGGAAAGATCCACCAAGATGAAGTCTCAATTCTGAACATTTATGCCCCAAACACAAGGGCACCCACATATGTAAAAGAAACATTACTAAAGCTTAAATCACATATAAAACCCCACACATTAATAGTGGGAGACCTCAACACCCCACTTTCACCACTGGATAGATCTCTCAAATTGAAACTTAACAGAGAAATAAAGGACTTAACTGATGTCATGACTCAAATGGACTTAATCGACATCTACAGAACATTCCATCCTAACAAAAAAGAATATACCTTCTTCTCTGCACCCCATGGAACCTTCTCTAAAATCGACCACATACTTGGCCACAAAACAAATCTAAACAGATACAAAACAATTGGAATAACCTCCTGTGTTCTATCAGACCACCATGGTCTAAAGTTGGATTTCAACAACACAACAACAAAAACTACAGAAAACCTACAATCTCATGGAAACTGAATAATACCCAACTGAATCACCAATGGGTTAAGGAAGAAATAAAGAAAGAAATTAAAGACTTCCTAGAGATCAACGAAAATGAAGACGCCACATATCCAAACCTATGGGACACTATAAAAGCAGTACTAAGAGGGAAATTCATAGCACTAAATGCCCACATAAATAAGCTGGAGAAATCTCACACTAGTGACTTAACAGCACACCTGAAAGTTCTGGAACAAGAAGAAGCAAAGTCTCCCAGGAAAAATAGATGCCAGGAAATTATCAAAGTGAGAGCTGAAATCAATAAAATAGAAACAAAGAGAACAATACAAAAAATTAATGAAACAAAGAGTTGGTTCTTTGAGAAAATCAACAAGATAGACAAGCCCTTATCCAAACTAACCAAAAGACAGAGAGAGAGCATCCAAATCAACAAAATCAGAAATGAAAAGGGGGACATAACAACAAACATTGAGGAAATCCAGAGAATCATCAGGTCATACTTCAAAAACCTCTATTCCACAAAACTGGAAAACCTAAAAGAAATGGATAATTTTCTGGATAGGTACCACATACCTAAATTAAATCAAGACCAGATAAACTATTTAAATAGTCCAATAACCCCTAACGAAATAGAAACAGTCATTAAAAGTCTCCCAACCAAAAAAAGCCCAGGACCAGATGGTTTCAGTGCAGAATTCTACCAGATCTTCAAAGAAGAGTTAATACCAATACTCTCTAAATTGTTCCACACAATAGAAACAGAAGGAACATTACCAAACTCCTTCTATGAGGCTACAATTACCCTGATTTCTAAACCAAACAAGGATACAACAAAGAAAGAGAACTACAGACCGATCTCCCTCATGAACATTGATGCAAAAATACTCAATAAAATACTGGCAAACAGACTCCAAGAACACATCAAAACAATTATCCACCATGATCAAGTAGGATTCATTCCAGGGATGCAAGGATGGTTCAACATACGAAAGTCTGTCAATGTGATACACCATATAAACAAACTCAAAGAAAAAAACCACATGATCATCTCACTAGATGCTGAAAAGGCATTTGACAAAATCCAACACCCCTTCATGATAAAGGTCTTGGAGCGATCAGGAATACAGGGAACATACCTAAACATAATAAAGGCAATTTACAGCAAGCCAACAGCCAACATCAAATTAAATGGAGAGAAACTCAAAGCAATTCCAATAAAATTAGGAACAAGGCAAGGCTGTCCGCTCTCCCCATACTTATTCAATATAGTACTTGAAGTTCTAGCCAGAGCAATAAGACAACATAAGGAGATTAAGGGGATACAAATTGGAAAGGAAGAAGTCAAGCTTTCCCTATTTGCAGATGACATGATAATATACTTGAGCAACCCCAAAGATTCCACCAAGGAACTGATACAGCTTATAAACACCTTCAGCAACATAGCAGGATACAAGATCAACTCCAAAAAAAATCAGTAGCCCTCCTATATACAATGGACAAAGAAGCGGAGAAGGAAATCAGAGATACATCACCCTTTACTATAGCCACAAATGACATAAAATACCTTGGGGTAACACTAACCAAGCAAGTGAAGGACCTATATTATTGGTGAAATTATTTAGGCCACTCCACGTAGTTAAAAGGAGATAAATTTAATGGCGTAACTTACAAATTAAGGGATAGGTAGGTCGCGGGGTCTGGGGAAGGTGTATCACAGTCCAGCGGTGTTCTCTGGAGCTCTGCTTTGTTCACCTCCACCAACCAGGGTTCTGGAACCAAGAGAGTGTTCGCCAATCCAGATCTCAGGTCCCCAGGCACCTCCCTTGGCCCCGCCTTGTAGGCGTGACAGTTGCCGAAGTCTCAATGGGGGTTGGAACTTCCAGAACAAAGCTGGAATGGCTACCCACTACATCTCCCCCTTTTTGTCTAAATAAGAAAGTTCTAACCTAATACAAGACTGTATACAAAGGAATGGTTATCAAATATTGTCCAGGAATAATGAGGGATAATGACCTAGATAAGATGGAACTACAACCAATGCAAACAATATCAAGCAAGAAACACATATTAAAATCCAGAGAAGTATAGAGCATAGGTAAATGGCATGTTACAAAGATCATTCCAAAAGGTGTCCTATCCTAAAGAACCTGAATCTAATACTTAATATGTTCTATGTACTAAGTTGTAATTATAACTGCTAGTCTTCAATCCCATCAAAGACCTGAGAAGGAATATAATGGTACCTGAGAAATGGTAGATGGATGCAAGCAACTTTCAGGAATCTTGCGAGAGTAGACCAAGACAGCTGGCAGCCTGGACAGTCACCTAATGTTTCTCAGCATTGTTGGTGCATTCAAATTGGCTACAGACCTAAAGTATCTGACAGACCATTTTCAGAAGCAGGAATTCTGAAAGACCATCTTACCCTCTCTTGGCAGAGTACAGTGGTCGTTTTCCTTGTGTCCCACTTGTCCAGAAAGGATAGCATTGCATTTGTACTGTCAGCCATCGAGGCAAGGGCAGTTCTTTACCCAGTAGGCCATTTTGTGCCAAGAAGACAAACTTCCAAATGGAAATGTCTAGAAGCCCAACATTCTCTCGGGATCAAATTGGTACAGCCAGGAGCAATTGTGTCTCACATCAACAGAATTCTAAGTTATTTAAATGCCATATTCTCTTGGTCTATGAAGTGTTTGAAGATTACCTGTCCATCTGACCTATGTATCTGTAAATCTGTATAACATAACTAACGTAACTATAGAGATGACAAGCATAGGTGACTATAAATCTATAAGTCTTATCTACTGAAATAACCTAAGGACTAAGGCTTCACGTAAACAAGGTAGACAGTCTATAAGCAAGTGTATGGTAAAGAACGATGACTTCAAAATTGTGACAATACACAAGATGTTATAACAGAGGTAGGAGTGTATAGTGTGATATACAATATGACAATAATCTTAAATATATATCAATATTTATAACAGAGGTAGGAGTATGTAGTGGGATATGCAATATGACAATAATCTTAAATACATATCAATATACTGAATATCCTAAACAGAAGTAGAACATACATAAAGTATGACAGATATAAATTTACATTTGTATCAATATACAAATATTTCAAATGAGAGTAGAAATATATGTACATTATACCAAGTATAGTTCTGTATTTGTATCAATATACAAATTATCTTAAACAGGAATATAAAAATAGTTTACATTTGTATCAACATATAAGAATCCATAACAGTGCAAATTACAGTGCAAATTAGTCAAGGCTGCTATTTTACTAAATTTGTTTACTAGTATACACAATAATCTACCATAATGTCTTATACCTATCCATTCCATTTCTTCTTTTCCTTTTTTTTAAGAGTACTGAGTTTAATATTTCCTTCCACCCCCAACCCTATAACCATCATCCATAACCCTGAGAATTATGAAACCTAAGGGAGAAGGGGCGTCGTTTTCTTAGAATTGCTTCCTGCTGTTTAGGGGGTGATGTTATATCTGTTGGGTACTGTGAGAAAGCGCAGATAGTTAAATTTCAGTTAGACTAACTGTAGGTTCTGCAGCAAGTCTTAGAGTAATGGGTAAGATTGTCTGAAATTCTGGTAAGAAGTGTAGTATGATGATAATTACCATGGCATCATTCTGGATTGGGTAGAGTTGTTGTTGGGGCCCCATCTTCCTTCTGGAGACTTCTGAGATTGCTATTAGAAAAACTTATTTGTTATCAAAATGGAAGATTTGGATTTAAAGAGGACATAGCATGTAAGAAAGGATTCTGAGAAATCAAAAGTAAGCATGGAGAGAATTAGAATCTAGAAGATAATGGTCCCTTTTTATTGGTTTCCTTCTGTCCCACACCAGAGGGCTCTTCTGATATGGTACTGAAGAATCTCTCAAACTTTTCTTTTAGCAATGTGCTTGGGTTTAGAGAAGGAGTGAGCCAATTCCATCTCCAAAGCCAGCTTGGCTTATAATTGAATTGGAACCACAACTTTTCTATATTGATAGAGAGATAGATGTCAGACAGTGAGATTTTACCGTGTGTAGATTGATACCAATAGATTCTTTCTTTTTGCTGTAAACATCTGGATATCCAAGGCCTTATGATTTTTGGAAGATGGGTATTTCCATTATCCTGGAAAGACAAAAAACAGAACCCTACCCCAACCTTGATTGTTAAATTTTTCTTACAACTTGTAGAGATGTCACATTGGTGGATGATCTTTTACTTCACCTCATCAAGGGGTTTTTCCTGTTCAAATCGAATTTTTATTAGTTTTGTTGGTATCCATAGCTTTTCTTCTCCTGCAGAAACAAAGGCAAAACCCCTTCACCAACGTAGAACATATCCAGGTTTCCATTCTGAGGTCAGCACATCCTTGAAATAAACCGGTTGGTTTAGCTCGGGAGTTTTGTCTGTCGTCCAATGTCTCTCTGCAGCTGTTGTTCCTTTCTCATCAGCATTGAGAAAATTCAAGGTTAATAAAGCACTATGCAATCTATTTCTAGGAGTCATTGTTACCTGTTGCTGTTTATTTAGCATATCCTTTAAAGTTCGATTGGATCTTTCTATGACTGCTTGGCCTGTGGGATTGTGTGGTATACCTGTAACATGCTTTATATTGTAATAAGCAAAGAATTGTCTCATTTTATTGGAGACATATGCTGGAGCATTGTCTGTCTTAATTTGTACAGGTATCCCCATGATGGCCATAACTTCTAGTAGGTGTGTAATCACAGAATCAGCCTTTTCAGAACTCATAGGAGTTGCCCATTGAAATCCTGAATAGGTGTCAATGGTATGATGTACATACTTTAATCTTCCAAATTCTGCAAAATGAAACACATCCATCTGCCAAATTTCATTTCTTTGTATACCTTTTGGATTGCTCCCTGCAGGTAATGGAAGTTGGTTATAGATGGAACAAGTAGGACATTTTTTCACAATATCCTTAGCCTGTTGCCAAGTGATGGAGAAATCCTTCTTCAAACCTTTGCTATTTGCATGGTATTTCTTATGAAATTCTGAAGCTTCTAGCACATTACCTATTAGTAACTGATCAATCTCATCATTACCTTGTGCTAGAGGTCCTGGCAGACCTGTATGGGATCTGATATGTGTTATATATATAGGATGTTCCCTTTTTCTGATGATTTCCTGCAATTGTATGAATAATGAAGTTAATTCTGTATTATCAGGAATAAATTCAGCAGTTTCAATATGTAAAACAACTCTCTCTGCATATTGAGAGTCAGTGACTATATTGAGGGGTTCTGTGAAGTCCATCAGTACCATAAGAATGGCATACAGTTCTGCCTTTTGTACAGAGCTGTATGGACTTTGTACCACTTTACTTAAGTCTCCTGATTTATATCCTGCTTTCCCTGATTTATTTGCATCAGTATAGAATGTGAGGACTCCAGAAATTGGCTTTTGTCGTACAATGTGAGGAAGGACCCATTCGGTTTTCTTTATAAATTCTATTCTCTTGCTTTTGGGATAGTGGTTGTTAATCTCTCCCAAAAAGTTACTGCAGGCTCTCTGCCAGTATTCATTATCTTTCCATAGTGATGAAATTTCTTCATTAGTTAAAGGTACTACAATTTCTCCTGGGTCCATTCCTGTCAACTGGCGAAGTCTTAGTTTACCTTTTTGAATCAAATCAGAGATCTTTTCTATATAAGTCTTTAATTTCTTATTTGGTTTACGTGGGAGGAATATCCATTCCAATATAATATCTTCCCTCTGCATCAAAATACCTGTTGGGGAATGTCTGGAGGGGAATATGACAAGAATGCATTTAAGTTCTGGATCCACACGATCCACATGTGCTTCTCGAATTGTCTTTTCTACTAGAGCCAATTCCTTCTCAGCTTCGGCTGATAATTCTCTTGGACTATTTAATTCTTTGTCCCCTTCTAGAGTATTAGCCAAATTTTGTAGTCCATCTTTGGGTATTCCCATGATACCCAGTAAGTTGGAAATGCTTCCTAATAACTTTTGAAAATCATTAAGAGTCTTCAATCGATCTCTCCTTAGCTGTACCTTTTGGGGTCTAATTTTTGGTAGCTCTATCTTATATCCTAAGTAGTTAATAGAATCTCCTCTTTGTATTTTTTTCAGGAGCAATTTGCAGTCCCCAGTGAGGCAAAACTTTTTTTACTTCTTCAAACATGCTTTCTAATGTATCTAACTTTGGATCAGCTAATAGGATATCATCCATATAGTGATAAATTATGGATTGTGGAAACTTTACACGAATTATCTCCAATGGTTTCTGCACAAAGTATTGGCACAAAGTAGGGCTGTTTAACATTTCCTGTGGGAGGACCTTCCATTGATATCTCTTGACTGGCTGAGAATTGTTATAATTAGGTACTGTGAAGGCAAATTTTTCTCTATCATTTTCTTGTAAGGGTATGGTAAAGAAACAGTCTTTTAAGTCAATAACTATTATAGGCCATTCTTTAGGTAGCAGAGAGGGCAAGGGCATCCCAGTCTGTAGGGAGCCCATTGGCTGAATTACTTTATTAATAGCTCTCAGATCTGTCAGCATTCTCCAATTACCAGACTTTTTTTTAATAACAAATACAGGAGAATTCCAAGGGCTGGTAGATTCTTCAATGTGTTGAGCATTTAACTGCTCTTGAACCAGCTGTTCTAAAGCTTGTAGCTTCTCTTTTGTCAAAGGCCATTGTCCAACCCAGACAGGTTTATTAGTTAGCCATTTTAAAGGTAAGGCAGTTGGTACTTCTGAGAGTTCAACAGCAGTTGTGCTCTGTTTGTGAACAGCCTGAATGGTTGGTGCCTGATTTTTATAGCATGCGATGATATTATTCCTAGAAACATGCATTGGTCTGTATTCTTTTTCTGAAAGTGTAGGAATTTTAATCTGGGTATTCCACTGTTGTAACAGATCTCGGCCCCAAAGATTTACTGCTACATTTGCTACATATGGCTTCAGTCTTCCTCTCTGTCCTTCTGGCCCTATGCATTCAACCCATCTCGAACTCTGTTTTATCTGAGATAGAGTGCCAATCCCTAAAAGTTGGACATCTACCTCTTGAAGAGGCCAATTCAGATGCCATGATTTTGGTGTAATTATAGTCACATCTGCACCTGTGTCTACCAGTCCCTCCATAACCAGGCCATTAATTCGAATTCTAAGCTTTGGTCTTTGATCATTTATGGAAGTCTGCCAAAATATTTGTTTTATAGTGTTCTTTGTAAACTGTGATCCATCCATCAGAGCTGTTTTATCATCCATTGCAGTATCGGTTTTTACATTAGGCAGTGGTTTATTCAGTTGTCCTGGAGAGGAATTTCTTCCACAGTGGCTGGGAATGTTCGTACTACATTTGATTTGGGGGCCTGCAAGAGGCCCCCTGAGGTGTTTCCCGCCAGTAAAGGGTTACCTCGTATATCTATTTTTGATCTGCACTCACTGGTCCAATGTCGGCCTTTGCCACACCTTCTACATATTCCGGGAGGTGGTTGGGGTCTCCTCTTTAGGCTATTCCTAAAAGGAGTATTACTCCTAGGAGTACCCCATGTACAGTTTTTACTTATATGACCTGGTGTACCACATTTAAAACATTTGGTAACACGGGGCCTTCTTTCACCTCTGGGATTTGTCTCTCCTATCCAAGCCTCATTACTGTAGTTACGAGACTCAACACCATTAGTATACTGAATCCATTCTTCCAAAGGAGCTGATCTGATCTTTAATGGTGTAAGTATTCTTCTGCATTCTGCATTAGCATTGTCGAACACCAAGGACTCAATTAATATTTTTCTTAATTCTTTATCTGATACAGCTCTTGTTATAGCTGTGTTCAGTCTTTGTAAAAAATCAGTGAAGGGTTTGTGCGGTCCCTGAAATATCTTTATGTATACCTCAGTTGGTTTTCCAGGTTCTGGAATTTTTTCCCAAGCATTTAGAGCTGCTGTACGGCATAGGGATATTGTATGTTCATCATAAATGGCTTGTACATTCCTGTCAGCAAAACATCCCTCACCAAGTATTTGATTTGGGAGATCACAAAACCTCTGAGTTTACCTTGTTGTTCTAAATTTTTTGCCTCTTCTCTCAACCAGCTTTTCCACTGTAGCTGCTGACTATATTCTAGAACAGCTGAAATTAACTGATGCCAGTCATCTGGGATGATTCTATGTGAGGTAGACCACGAATTTAACAATTGTTTTACGTATGTGGAGTGTATCCCATATGTAACTACTGCTTCCTTTATATTTTTAAAGTCCCTTGTTGAAATTGGTTGTAATGTATATGTATTATATGGCTCGGGGTGTGTGTCATCCGCTGGCTTCTCATGGATGATAACAGGATAAGCCATTGTGTGAGAGCCATTTGGAGATGTTACAACCTCTATGGTCTTGCCCTTCTGCTTATTAGGTCCCTTGTCATGTTTACTGAGAGTTTCTTCTAAGGCCTGCAAACGAGCACCTAGGGTCTGTTCTAGGGAGTGAACCTCCTCTCTGGCAAGGGACTCCAGATTTCTCATGGAATCATAGAAGTTTTTATGTTCCTCAGAAACACATGATTCCATAGACCTTATCTTATCAATTAATGATAATCTTTCTTCCTTATATAGTGTCTGGAGAGTTAGTGTTCTGTCCATTAAATATTCACATTTATTATCAATAAGATCAATTTTTGGTACAAGCCTGTTTTGTAAATCCTGATTAGCAGATTCCAGAGAAAGAATCTTTTTCTCTAAGGTCTCATTGCTATCCATTAAAGCAGATTCCAGAGATAGAATCTTTTTCTGTAAGCCTTCATTGTTAGTTTTGAAAGCCTGTAAATCCTGGTTAGCAGATTCTAGAGAGAGAATCTTTTTCTCTAAGGTCTCATTGCTATCCATTAAAGCAGATTCCAGAGATAGAATCTTTTTCTGTAAGCCTTCATTGGTAGTTTTGAAAGCCTGTAAATCCTGGTTAGCAGATTCCAGAGAAAGAATCTTTTTCTCTAAGGTCTCATTGCTATCCATTAAAACAGATTCCAGAGATAGAATCTTTTTCTGTAAGTCTTCATTGCTACCTTTGAAAGCCTGTAAATCCTGGTTAGCAGATTCCAGAGAAAGAATCTTTTTCTGTAAGCCTTCATTGTTATTTTTGAAAGCCTGTAAATCCTGGTTAGCAGATTCCAGAGAGAGAATCTTTTTCTGTAAGCCTTCATTGCTCTCGCTTAAAGCCTGTATCAGTCCCAATAATGACTCATCTTTGTTCTTGTTTTTAAACCAGTGTTTGAACACTGCGTGGATTATTACAATGAATGCCAAAATGGTACAGGCCAGATATGCCTTAGGAAGGTCGTATATTTCCAGGAAGATGTCATTCATCATACAGGCAAAAAGGTTTTCAAATTCTTGTGAGGTAATGTTGTCAGCCATATTACAAGAATTACTCAAAATTTGTTAGTCAATTTTAAGGTGTAAAATTATCAGGTACTTTTACTTACCTTTTGTGGTTTTGGGGGTGTAGTAGCACTTTTCAGCCAGCAGGTGGCGATGGTACAGCTCCAAAGCAGGGCCTGCTGGTGATCTTGGCTGACTGCAGCTCGCTGGAGTCAAGATGGCGGAGCTGAGCCGCAGCTGGCGTGCATGCACTCAGGAAGCTGGGGAGTGCCTCTTTCACTGGTCTCGGGGCTAAGCTAGGGAGCTGAGACTGGACTAACTGCTCCCTTTTTCGGGAATGGAACCGTGTTGGTGTTCCCTGGTTATATGGAACTTTGCAGGCGGGTTTAGGTACCCGCTAGCCGGGGAGGAGGCTGAGGGTGGGAGCCACCCAGGCTTTTGGAATTTGCCCCACGTGAGCGCCAGATATTGGTGAAATTATTTAGGCCACTCCACGTAGTTAAAAGGAGATAAATTTAATGGCGTAACTTACAAATTAAGGGATAGGTAGGTCGCGGGGTCTGGGGAAGGTGTATCACCGTCCAGCGGTGTTCTCTGGAGCTCTTCTTTGTCCACCTCCACCATCCAGGGTCCTGGAACCAAGAGAGTGCTCACCGATCCAGATCTCGGGTCCCCAGGCACCTCCCTTGGCCCTGCCTTGTAGGCGTGACAGTTGCCGAAGTCTCAATGGGGGTTGGAACTTGCCAGAACAAAGCTGGAATGGCTACCCACTACACTATATGACAAGAACTTTAAGTCCCTGAAAAAAGAAATTGAAGATGTCAGAAAATGGAAAGATCTCCCATGCTCATGGATAGGCAGAACTAACATAGTAAAAATGGCAATCTTACCAAAAGCAATCTACAGATTCAATGCAATCCCCATCAAAATACCAACACAATTCTTCACAGACCTGGAAAGAATAATACTCAACTTCATATGGAAAAACAAAAAACCCAGGATAGCCAAAAGAATCCTGTACAATAACACAACCTCTGGAGGCATCACGATCCCTGACTTCAAGCTGTACTATAGAGCTACAGTAATAAAAACAGCTTGGTACTGGCAAAAAAACCGACATGTGGACCAATGGAATCGAATTGAAGACCCTGACATTAATCCACACACCTATGAACAAATAATTTTTGACAAAGAAGCCAAAAGTGCACAATGGAAAAAAGAAAGCATCTTCAACAAATGGTGCTGGCAAAACTGGATATCAACATGTAGAAGGCTGCAAATAGATCCATATCTATCACCGTGCACAAAACTTAAGTCCAAGTGGATCAAGGACCTCAACATAAATCTAGCTACTCTGAACCTGCTAGAAGAGAAAGTAGGAAGTAGTCTTGAATGCATTGGCATAGGAGATCACTTCCTAAATAGAGCACCAGTAGCACAGACACTGAGAGAAACAATCAATCAATGGGACCTCTTGAAACTGAGAAGCTTTTGTAGGGCAAAGGATACGGTCAACAAGGCAAAGCGACAGCCTACAGAATGGGAAAAGATCTTCACCAACCCCACATCTGACAGAGGACTGATATCCAGAATATATAAGGAACTCAAGAAATTAGACATCAAAATGCCCAACAGTCCAATTAAGAAATGGGCTATAGAACTAAACAGAGAATTCTCAACAGAGGAAACTCAAATGGCTGAAAGACATTTAAGGAATTGCTCAACATCCCTAATCATCAGGGAAATGCAAATCAAAACAACTCTGAGATACTACCTTACGCCTGTCAGAATGGCTAAGATCAAAAACACTGAAGACACCTTATGCTGGAGAGGATGTGGAGCTAGGGGAACTCTCCTCCACTGCTGGTGGGAATGCAAGCTTGTACAACCACTTTGAAAATCAATATGGCGATTTCTTAGAAAATTGGGAATCCATCTCCCCCAAGATCCAGCTATACCACTCTTGGGCATATACCCAAGGAATGCTCAACCACACCACAAGAGCACTTGTTCAGCTATGTTCATATCAGCATTGTTTGTAATAGCCAGAACATGGAAACAACCTAGATGCCCTTCAACTGAAGAATGGATAAACAAAATGTGGTACATATACACAATGGAATACTACTCAGCAGAGAAAAACAATGACATCATGAGGTTTGCAGACAAATGGATGGATCTAGAAAAAATCATCCTGAGTGAGGTATCCCAGACTCAGAAAGACAAACATGGTATGTACTCACTCATAGCAGGATACTAGATGTGGAACAAGGATGACTGGACTGCTACTCACATCACCAGGGAGGCTACCTGGAAAACAGGACCCCAAGAAAGACACGGGGATCGCCCAATGACAGAGAAATGGAATGAAATCTACATGAACAGCCTGGACATGAGTGGGGGTAGTGAAGGGCGAGGGTCGAGGGAAAGAGAGCTTGGGGGAGCAGGAGATCCCAGCTGGATCAAGAACAGAGAGGGAGAACAAGGAATAGGAGACCATGGTAAATGAAGACCACATGAGAATAGGAAGAAGCAAAGTGCTAGAGAGGCCCACAGAAATCCACAAAGATACCCCCACAACAGACTGCTGGCAATGGTCGAGAGACAGCCCGAACTGACCTCCTCTGGTGATGGGATGGCCAAACACCCTAATTGTCGTGCTAGAAACCTCATCCAACTACTGAGGGATCTTGATGCAGAGATCCATGACTAGGCCCCGGGTGGATCTCTGGGAGTCCAATTAGCAAGAATGAGGAGGGTTTATAGAGCGAGAATTGTTGAGACCAAGGTTGGATAAAGCACAGAGACAAATAGCCAAACGAACGGAAACGCATGAACTGTGAACCAATGGCTGAGGGGTCACCAACTGGATCAGGCCCTCTGAGTGGGTGAGACAGTTGATTGGCCTGATCTGTTTGGGAGGCATCCAGGCAGTGGGACCGGGTCCTGTGCTCATTGCATGAGTCGGCTGTTTGAAACCTGGGGCCTATGCAGGGTCCCTTGGCTCGGCCTGGGAGGAGGGGACTGGACCTACCTGGACTGAGTCTACCAGGTTGATCTCAGTCTGTGGGGAAGGCTTTGCCCTGGAGGAGGTGGGAATGGGGGGCGGGCTGGGGGGAAGGTGAGGGGGGCGGGAGGGGGGAAAACAAGGGAATCTGTGGCTGATATGTAGAACTGAATTGTATTGCAAAATAAAAATTAAAAAAAAAAGAAACTGCTTTTGGATGTTTTGCTAAGTTTTCAAAGTGTTAATGGTTAGATTGAGAAGATTGCTTTTCAATATGGGTTTGTAGGAATTGTATGAGTTTGGATTCTTCTAACTAGGTTTGAGATTTTGTTTAAAAAATTATAAAGAAAAGGAGGAGTTATGAGGTTGAATTATGTTTGCAGAAATTATGTTTACCCTATTGATAGTGAGGCACCCTGCTTTTGTGGAGTTAAGGAAATATTTGTTTGTGAATACATCAAAGTTTTTCCTATGTTCTGTTAGCAAGAAAAATCAAATGATTGAGTTAAAGTTGTAAGACGGAGAAAATTGTTAACTATATATAGCACCATATATGCTAATTCAAATGGTTCTGTTAAGAGTTTGCTTTGAGTTGTAAGATTGAGAGAATTGTGACTATGTATAGCAATATTTATGTTAACCTGTTAATGATAATGATGAAGCTAAGGGATTCTTTAAGTTTGTAGTCGCCTTAAGAGTTTTTGGTTTAGAAAGGGCTTGAGGCAGCTAAGACTGCTGTAGTCACTTTGGACCTAATTCAAAAGAGAAATGCCATCTATATCATCCTCTACTCCCATATTGGGAGGTGTAACAGCTATGGAGATTGCTCTAAACCATTAATAGTTATTTTTTTATATATTAAGAAAGGGGGACCTGTGGGAGCCCGTTCTCGGGTTCCTCGTGGCTTTACCCAGCAGGTCCGCATAGAGGATGATTAGGACCAAGGGCCTGAGTGCAGGTGTCTGCTGCTCGCACTCAAGAAAACTCTGGGGAACTGTGGGGGTGGTTGGGTAAATGCCCCACAAGGGACTTCTAGGTTGTTTTGAGTTTCTGGCTATTATAAAAGCTGTAATGAACATGGTTGAGCAAGTGTCCTTATGGTAGGATGGAGCATCCTTTGGATGGTATAGCTGGGTCTTGATGTGTATCAATTCCCATTTTTCTGAGGAATTGCCGTATTGATTTCCATAATGACTGTACAAATTTGCACTACCATCGGGAATGGAGGAGTGTTCCCCTTGCTCCACATACTCACCAGCATGAGCTTTCACTTATGTTATTAATCTCAGCCATTCTGACAGTTGTAAGACAAAATCTCAGGGTAGTTTTGATTTGCATTTCCCTGATGGCTAAGAATGTTGAACATTTCTTTAAATGATTCTCATAGATTTGAGTTTCCTCTGTTGAAAATTCTCTCTTTAGATCTACACCTCATTTTCAATTAGATTATTTGTTTGTTTGTTGTTGTTTATATATAGTTTCTTTCTTTATATATTTTGGATATTAGTCTTCTATTGGATGTGGAGTTGGTAAAAATATTTTCCCATTCTGTAGGCTGCTACATTGTCCAATTGGTGGTGTCCTTTGCCTTGCAGAAGCATTTCAGTTTCATGAGGTCCCATTTATTAATTTTTTATCTTAGTGCCTTCATTATTGGTGTTCTATTCAGGAATTTGTCACCTGTGCCAGTGCATTAAAGGCTATTCCCCACTTGCTCATCTATTAAATTCAGTTTATCTGGATTTATGTTGAGGTCTTTGATCCACTTGGACTTGAGTTTTGTACATGGTGATAGATATGGATCAGTTTGCATTCTTCTACATGCTGACATCCAGTTAGACCAGCACCATTTGTTGAAGATGTTTTCCTTCTTCCATTGTATATTTCTGGCTTCTTTGGAAAAAATCAAGTGTCCATAGGTGTGTGGATTTATGTCTGGATCTTCAATTAGATTCCATTGATCAACATGTCTGTTTTTATGCCAATATCATACATTTTTTATTACTACAGCTCTGTAGTACAGCTTGAAATCAAGGATGGTGATACCTCCAGAAGTTCTTTTATTGTATAGGATTGTTTTAGCTATCCTGAGGTTTTTTGTTGTTGTTTTTCCATATGAAGTTGAGAATTGTCCTTTCCGTTTATATAAAGAACTGTGTTGGAATTTTGATGGGGATTTCATTGAATGTGTAAATTGCTTTGGGTGGGATGGCCATTTTTTAGTATGTTAATCCTACCAATCGACTAGCATAGGAGATACTTTCCATCTTCTGATATCTTTTTTAATTTCTTTCTTCAAAGGCTTGAAGTTCTTGTCATACAGGTTCTTGTCATACACTTGGTTGGTTAGAGTTACCCCAAGATATTTTATATTATTTGAGGCTATTGTGAAGGGTGTTGTTTCTCTGATTTCTTTCTCAGTCTGTCATTTGTATATAGAAGGGCTACTGGGTTTTTTTTTTTAATTATAAATGTTTGGCCAATGGCTCAGGTTTATTACTAACTAGCTCTTACATTTAAGTCAACCCATTTCTGCTAATCTTGAATTGCTACATTGCCCGTGGCTTACCAGTGCTCTGGCATGTTTTGTTTCTTTTTTAGTTGATCCTGTATCCAACCACTTTTCTGAAAGTGTTTATCAAATGTAGGAGTTTCCTGGTGGAATTTTTATGGTCATTTATATATACTATCATATCATCTGCAAATAATGATACTTTCACTTCTTCCTTTCCAATTTGTATCTCCTTGATCTCCTTCAGTTGTCTTATTGCTCTAGCTAAAACTTCACATACTATATTTAATAGATATGGAGAGAGTGGACAACCTTGTCTTGTTCCTGATTTTAGTGAAAAATGCTTTGAGTTTCTCTCCATTTAATTGGATGTTAGCTATAGGCTTGCTGTATATTGCCTTTATTATGTTTCGGTATGTTCCTTGTATCCATAATCTCTACAAGACTTTTATCAAGAAGGGGTGTTGGATTTTGTCGAAGGCTTTTTCAGCATCTAATGAGATGATAATATGTTTTTTCTTTCAGATTATTTATGTGATAGATTACATTTACCTGCATCTCTGGGATAAAGCCTCCTTGATCATGGTAGGTGATCTTTTTTATGTGTTCTTGAATTCAGTTTGCAAGTAATTTATCTAGTATTTTTGCAGTTACGTTCATAAGGGAAATTGGTCTGTAATTCTCTTTCTTTGTTGAGTGTTTGTGTGGTTTGGGTATAGGGTAACTGTGGCCTTATAAAATGAATTGGGTAAAATGTTCCTTCTGTTTCTATTTTGTGAAATAATTTGAGGAGTATTGGCATTAAATCCTCTTTGAAAGTGTGGTAGAATTCTGCACTAAAACCATCTGTCCCTGGGCTTTTTTTTATTTCAGAGATTTTAATGACTGCTTCTATTTCCTAAGGGGTTATAGGTCTATTTAAATTGTTCATCTACTCTTGATTTAACTTTGGGAATTGGTTCCTATCAAGAAAATGATCCATTTCTTCTTGATTTTCCACATTGGTGGAGTAAAGGTTTTTAAATTATGTCCTTATGATTCTCTGGATTTTCTCGGTATCTGTTGTTATGTCCCCCTTTTTTGTTTCTGATTTTGTTAACTTGGGTATTCCTGCTGTAAGTGTTAAGGCATCTGTACTGGCCTGCTCTTAGGGTTCTGACAGAATATATCCTGAGCTGCAGTCACTAAGAGCACCCCTGTGCACATTCACTACATTTCCTTACAAAGGTGGGCCTTGTACACTTCCCGTCTCTTTCTCCGCTCTTGTCCCCAGGGACTGTTCTCTGCCCCCTTTTCTGCCCCTTCTCTCCCCTCCCCTCAATAAACCTCCCATGTGGGCCCTGTTGTATGGTGTGACTCTTTCCTGCCATTTTTTAAAATACAACACTTGGTGCTGTGACTCTGGTAGGCTGTCCTGACAGTCTGAGATGTGCCAGGACCCCGGAACCTGGTCCACCAGTGACAGCCCTGCTTTCCCACCTAATGGATCCCTGGGACTCTCCATCCAGCAATGATGATTGGTAAGCCCCCCTCCTTCTTCACTCTGGCCATTTCCCACGAGTAAGGCTTCATTTCTCAAGCACAATCCTCACCTCTGGCTTTTCTCGAAGTCCTGGTACCAGGCAACTGTGTCACTCAGGCTCTTGGCCCATCAGTCCCTGCTGTTTTGGATGACAATCCACTGAGCAGCCTGTGCCTCCTCATCGGTCCTCGCTGAATTTCTGGGACACTAGAGATTCCAGCCCTTGGATCTTCTCTACCTCACTCATGGAAAATGTGCCTGCCACCATACCTACCATTCGACGTAAGGGCTAAACTTATCTGCCTTTGCCCCAATACTCCTTAGATATCAATTCAAAAGGCCACTTACAGGCACCCATATCCCAGTATTTCACAGGACCTTTGCAACTTCTACCAGCGAGCCAATATTTGGAAGGGGGTGCTCTGTTTTCAAGCTTTTTCCAAGCCCTTCTTTCTGATCTTTCTTCCTGCTCTACTCAGCTATGAAGCCTGCAGCTGTGCCTCCCTGTTACGCTGCATTTTCCCTGGCCAGCCTCTGCCAAAGCAGTTACATCATCACCTGTCTCCAGATCCTTTTCCACAGCATGTGGACCCTTTAAAAGTGCCGGCCAGCCAGAGCTCGTTCTTTTTGTCTCGTCTCTTGCCTCTTATTCCTCACCTTGCCTCTGACTCCCTCTCTTGCCTCTTTTCTCTCTCTCTTCTCTTCCTCTTTTCAGCCTGCCTCTCTCAAGTCCCCACTCTGATGCAGCTTTTCACTCCTCAGCTCTCCCCCTCCCAATAAACCTCTTGCACTAACTCTGTTGTGTGTGGCGTGTTTGCATACACCTTGGCAGGGCCCGCCAAAGGCACCCACTTCACGCTAGGACCTTATCCACCCGTTTCATTCACAAGGGACCTGCTCTCTTTCACCTGCAACAAATCTACTTTCTGATTCACTCTCTTCCACCTGCAGCCAATCTGCTTTCTCATTCACTGACAGCTCTGTCTTCCATTCGATAGCAACCTCTGACCATTCCCCTGGATGTGAGGCTTCATTTCTCGAGCACAGTCCTCTCCTTGCCTTCTGGTTTTTCTCGAAGTCCTGGTACCGGGAGACCATGTCTCTCTCGGGCTCTTAGCCCTCGGCCCCTATTCTTTGGATGATGATCCACGAGTGAACAGCTTGTGCCCATTTAATCTAATCCTCCCTGGACGCTTAGGATGCCAGAACATTCAGGCCTTTGGATCTTCTCTCTGCCTCATCCTTGGGAACTGTGTCATACACCTTCTTACTCCCATTAGGATATCATTCGGAGACCCACTGACCGTTCTTTAGACCAGGCAGTTGGAGAACTGAGAAAGAATTCTCCACTTTCTTTTTCTTTGCTCCAAGGCCTGCTTGTGTCTGCCTACTCTTCCTCTCTAAATGTTCTGTCTGTTTGCTGCAAGGTGCAAATCAGAGATGGAGAAGCCAGCCTCATCTTGTTCTGTCTGTTTGCTGCAAGGTGCAAATCAGAGATGGAGAAGCCAGCTTCATCTTGCTCAGCACACACCAGTTTTCCCTTTCTAATTTACTCAACTCCTGTTTAATTCTGTGTGTATGTACATGTAACTATTAACAGCAACCACATTGCTCTCCTCCATCCTGGCTGGTGACCTCATCATGGTTTCTTGTGAGCTTTAGAGAGCCAACTTAGATCTACCTGAACAGCATCTTGCCAGGTCCAAGCAGTACCAGATGGTTTCACAGAGCCTGGACAGCAAAGTAAAACAGCCAGCTACATGGCCAGCACCCTAGTTTTCTCAGGTCCCCCAAGGATGATCGATGCCCCACAGGCCAGCAGGAAGCAGTCTTGAGAACATGGCACCCTCATCCTCACCTCACCTGCTACCCCTTTCTATCTCCTCACCTTTCTATAATAAACAGAAGGAAGAGATGTTAGCATTTAGGCATCTGTACTGGCCAGCCCTTAGGGTCCTGACAGGATATAACCTCAGCTGCAGCCCCTAAGAGCACCCCCTGTGTGCATTCGCTATGTTTCCTTATAAAAGGCGGGCCTTGTACACCTCCAGTTTCTTTCTCTTCCTTCACTCTCATCCCCAGAGACCAGTCTCTGCCCCCTTTTCTCCCCTCCCCTCAATAAATCTCCCACGTGGGTCTTGTTGTATGGTGTGACTCCTTCCTGTGGTTTTTTAAAATACAACATCAGCCCCATCTTTTAGTTAGTGTAGATAAGGGTTTGCCTATCTTGGTGATTTTCTCAAAGAATCAACTCTGTTTCATTGATTTTTTGTATTGATCTCTTTGTTTCTATTTTATTGATTTCAGCCCTTGGTTTGATTATTTCTTGTGGTCATCTCCTCTTGGGTGTGTTTGCTTCTTTTTGTTCTAGAGCTTTCAGATGTGCTGTTAAGTTGCTAGTGTGAGATCTCTCCAATTTCTTTATGTAGGCACTTAGTGCTATGAACTTTCCTCTTAACACTGCTTTATATGCCTTTATATGTTACTTGGCCTTTTTCCTTTGCAGCTTTTAATATTTAAGTAAATTAAATATTAAATTTAATAGAGTCTAGGCATCTGGGTTTATGGTGATTATAGGTCTAGGTACTAATTTCTGGATTTGTCTTTATTGGGTGGCTGTTTTCTTCCTTAGTTTCTGTTTCCTCTCTGGATTTAAAGTGAGTATGTTGTGTAACTAAAGTTTTCCTGCCTGGCCCACAGTCAGGACAAATCTCTGTCACCCGCCAGTCCCACAGCAGCTCAGACCCGACCAAGTAAACACAGAGACTTATATTGCTTACAAACTGTATGGCTGTGGCAGGCTTCTTGCTAACTGTTCTTACAGCTTAAATTAATCCATTTCTATTAATCTATACCTTGCCACATGGCTCGTGGCTTACCGGCATCTTCACATGCGGCTTGTCATGGTGGCGGCTGGCAGTGTCTCTCTCACCCAGCTTCCTGTTCTCTCAATTCTCCTCTCTGTTAGTCCCGCCTATACTTCCTGCCTGGCCACTGGCCAATCAGTGATTTATTTATTGACCAATCAGCAACACATTTGACATACAGACCATCCCACAGCAATGTTGTCTGTACATTGCCTGCTAGGATGGTGTGTTTATGGGGAGTACTTGCTGGTGTTGGACTGGGGAAAAGGGAGAGGGGGCTCCACAGGTGGTGTGGCTGTGGGGAAGAGAGGCTGCAACTGCTGTTCTATTGCAGAGCTAAGGGTGAATGGAGAGAGTGGAAAAGGTCCACAGGCAGCCTACCTGGTCTTCTGCTGACCATCTTTTTATGTGTCAATTGGACATTCATATACTTTCATTGGTGGAATATCTATTCAAGTGCTGCTCATTTATATTCAGGTTTTGTCATCATTTTTGTTGCTAAGTTGTAGGAATTCTTTATGTATTCTAGATATAAAGCCTTTATCAGATATACAACTTGCAAATATTTTACCTATTCTATTGGTTGCCTTGTTAATATGTTTGATAATGCTTTTTGATGCACAAATGATTTTAATTTTGATAAGGACCAACTTATCCTTTCTTATTGCTTGTGTTTTGGATATCATACTCAGAATCCACTACTAAACCTACAGTTATAAAGCTTTTCCTTATGTTTCCTTCTAAGAAGTTGATGCTTTCAGCTTTTACATTTATGTCTTTGATGCCTTTGGGTTAATTTTGCACATGATGTTACATAGAGTTCAAGTTTCTCACCCTCCATATCAATATTCAGATTTCCCAGAAACAGTCATTGAAAACGTTTTCTTTCTACCTAATAAATGGTCTTGACTATGTTGGCCATATATGTCAGGGTTTATGTCTGGGCTGGATGCTCTCTTGCATGGTTCTTAAAGTCTGTTCATGCCACTTCCAAACTGTCTTGAATGCCATAGCATACTACACTTTAAGTTTTAACATCTGACAATGTTCAGTGTCAGCGATTCAAGGTCCCTTGAAATTTCAAAGGAATTTTAAGATGCAAGCTGTTCTCCCAGATACTCAAGGAGCCTGAAGCAAAATGATCACATGTTCAAGGCCTGCCTGGACAATGCAAAAGAAGGTGGAGGAGGAGGAAAAATGCCTACAAATGACCTCACACTCATGCACATATGGCCAGTACTAAGTAGACTTAATGGATTTTTTTAAGACAAAAAATTAGTAGTCTGATATGTCAAGGGAGATATAAAGAATGTGGGGGATTGGAGGGGGGAATAATGCTTGAGCATATTTTATTTTTTATACGTATGAAATTCTTCAAATAAAGAAAAATTAAGTAATATGCTTATGGAATTAAACCAGTATATTTTAGAATGACTGATAATAAAGCCAACCTTAGACATTACCTAAATATGAATGAACAAAATTGCTCCCACAGATTCCAATGATATGAGGTGATAGAAAATTCCCAGAATGCAAATGTACTTATCCCATACCTTTTACTTTTAGGAAAAATGAATGTGCATGACTAACAGTTAATTTAAAATACACTCTGCTTATTTGAAAAAAAAAAACTTTATCAACTACTAATAATACCTGGTGCTAACTGGGCAGTAGATTTTCTCCCCTTGAAAGCAATGAGAAGTTTTTGAAGACTTTTACTTAGTGATTTATTGTTTCAACCTCCTTTAGAAGGCAATGAATATGTAATTCTTACGTGGGCTTAATTCTTCTCTCAGTTTCACCTCCTTTCCCCCCAATTATACAAGAGGAGTAAATCTTACTTGTTAAAGAATTGCATCTCTAAGATCACCTTTTAATCGTCCAGCTAAGGTAATTCCCAGTCTACCTCTTTCATGTTTAAAGGGTGTGCATTTTTCAGTGTCTTCAAGGAGGTGCCCCAAGCCAATGTTTCTTAAACCCACAGTTCCGCTTTCATGACATCAACAAAGGCCTTCTGTGGATTTCTATGAAGACAAAAGATTCCATTACTAGCTCTCTAAAGGAAGGGTAGCTTTGCTGTTCCATGAAGATTTAAAATTCCTTGAACTATGTGTCTTTGAGGTTTGGGAACTCTTTGACAATTTTACTTTTCTTTGCTCAAGAAAATCTGAGGCTCTAATAAACCAGTCAAGTGAAATTTCTTATAGAAGACAGTCTTTAGAGAGCATGGAATTGGTTAGAATGGCAGGAATGTGCCTTTTCTTTGCTGTGCCTGGGATCTTTTATTAGAATTGAAACGGTTTAGTATCCCTATTATTTCTTTTACAAAACATTTTGTCATGCTCTAGACTTTTGGGGGAGCTGAGGAAAAGCTGAGAGTCATTAACCAAGTTAATGTACTTGTTCACAAGGCTGAGATCTGGATGGATTCAATCCCAATGTGTTCCAGGTGCCTCTCCATTGACATGGCCTTCACATTTGATGTCAATGCTAATCTGATACCTAACTTTGGCCTCAGGAAGGACAAGGGATATTAGGGGTACATATATACTAAAATTCCCACTGTGGGAAGAAGCAAATCTTTGATAACAGGCATAATTTGTCACCACCTTCCCACAGGTTTTATTAGTATACATTAATTATACATAATAACTTTCATTATGGCATTTTCATACATGTATAAATTATATATTTTGTTCATACTCTCCCTTCATTACTTTCTGTTATTCTCTTCCTTTCACTCCCAGTAATCCCTTATTCTTTTCCTAGCTATATTTCCATGTCTTTTTTGACCCAATGAGTTTAATTCAGGTTACTGGAACATGGGTGAGGAGGTATTTACAGAAGTATGAGCAACATTCCAGTGGCTATACCACTGAAGAAAATGTCTCTCCTCCTCCGACCAGACATTAACTGCCTATAGATCCTTAGAACCTTGTGAACCCTCCTCTTTCCATGACAGAATGTTGATGGGCCAAATCTTATGCAGTTGTTGTGCTAGAAATATGGCTGCTGTACCTGCACAAAATTTAACTGAAGAAAAGCAAGATATTAAGTTGAACTTGGGACACGGAGTGAGTCTACATGCATAATGTTTTAGAGGAAAATAATGAGTAACTATAACAAACAACTAAAATAATGTTTTTGAAATATTTATTTATTTATTATATATACAGTGTTCTGCCTACATGCATGCCTGTAAGCTAGAAGAGGACACCAGATCTCACTGCAGATGGTTGTGAGCATGTGGTTGCTGGGAATTGAACTCAGGACCTCTGGAAGAGCAGCCAATGCTCTTAACCACTAAGGCATCTCTCCATCCCCTAAGATGATGATTTTTATTTTCCTCATATGCTATCTCTTTATAATTCCACTTTATCTAGATATTATTGACAAGTAAAAAACTATAGTTATTTCATATATGCAGCCCAGAAAGTTTGAAGATACATATACATGCATGAAATCACCATCACAAAAATACATACATCACATTCCAAAGATCCTTCTTTTGCCTATTATTGTGTGAGTGAATGAGCGTGAGTATGTGTGTGTGTGTGTGTGTGTGTGTGTGTGTGTGTGTGTGAGAGAGAGAGAGAGAGAGAGAGAGAGAGAGAGAGAGAGAGAGAGAGTTATAGAAGTAAGATCTACAGGTTTTGTATTGCATGCAGTACTATTATTTATATATACAATCTAATACAGCAAATATAGCATTATTTTGTATAACTGAAATTTTATATTCTTTAACCATCCCTCCCAATTTCCCCTTCTACCCAACAACTAGCAATCACCATTCTACTCTCTACTTCTATGAATTTAACAATTATAGATTCCATATATAAGTAAGATCCTACTAAATGTTCTCTAGACCATTAATGTCATATTTTCCTTCCTTCCTTCTAAGGTTGAATAATATTCCATTGTGTGTATATATACACTTGTTTGTTATCAGTTTATTTATCAAGTGTTATTTAGGTTGCTAATACATTTTGGCTACTGTGAATAATGTTGCAATGAAATTGAGAATATGAGGATGTGGTGATATATTTTTTAATCTAAGAAATAAAACTTGCCTGAAGATCAGGGGACAGAGCCAGCCACAGAGTTAGCCATAGAGGACAGGCAGTGGTGGCACATACCTTTAATCCTAGCACTCAGGAGGCAGAGATCTGTCTAGATCTCTGGGAGTTCAAGGCCACACTGGGCTACATGAGATTAATCCAGTCTAGGAGAAAACCAGAGCCAGACTGTGGTGGCACACACCTTTAACCAGTATTTGGAAAGCACACATGCCATTAATCCCAGTACTAGGAAGGTTGAGATAGGAAGTGAAATGACTGGGCTAAGAAAGGCATATAAGGCAGGAGGAGACAGGAACTCGGGCCCTTTTGGCTGAGGACTCAGAGGCATTCAGTCTGATTTGTGGAGACAAGATCAGCTGAGGAGTTGACAAGACAAGAAGTGGCTGTGGCTTGTTCTTTTGTCTCTCTGATCTTTCAACATATACCTCAATATCTGGCTCCAGGTTTTTAATTATAAGATCATTTAAGATTCGTGCAACAGGAGTATTTCTCCAATGTAGTAATTTCAATTCATTTGGATAAATGCTCACAAATGAAAGTGCTGGGTCATATAGTATTGTGCTTTTAATTTTAAAGAAACTCCATAGTGTTTTCCGTAATGATTGTACCAATTAGCAATTTTGTCAACAATGTTCTAGGATTTCCTTTTATCAATATCTCACTAATGCTTGATTTTTTTTTAATGATAGACATCCTAAAAGATATATGGTGATGTGTAATTGTAGTTTTTATTTGATTCCCATTTTCCTGTACCTGTTCGGCATTTTTTATCATCTTTGAAAAAAATGACTAGGTTTTATTCTCAATTGACAAGTTATACTTGCAAATAGTCTATGGGGCAAAAGGTAATGTCATGATTTATTAATATGATACAGTAAAGCAGACTAATTAGCATCCATTTTGTCAAAGCTGATTGCTTGGAGAGGTAGAATATTTGAAACCTACTTCCAGTGATTTTTGAAATGTATAATATGTCATTTATTAACTTTTTCTGTTAGCATACAAAGTAACGTGTTTTCATCATGGCATCCTTTTGCCACTGTCCTTCTGCATGCCTCCTCTCCCATCTAACTGGTTCCCCCCAGTTAATTCCAACTTCTGCTATCTTATCACATATAATCTGTTACGTTCTCTAGTCCCCATCTCTCAAAATGACTTCCTCCCCTCTCATGATTATCCCCTTTCTAGTTTTGTAACCTGTGTATGCATATCATATATAAAATTGTATGTGTGATATATATTATAATATACATTATATATACCATTTTAAAACTGTGTTCCACCATAAAATATATGGAGTTGTCATTCTGAGTCTGGCTTATTTCAACATGATTTCTAGTTGCATACATTTCTTCTACAAATGTAATTATTTCATTTTCATTACGGCTACATAAATTCCACTGTTTATTGTTATCACATATTTTTATCCATTTATCTGTTAATGAACATCTAGGCTAGATCTATTTCATTGGCACTGTGAGTAGTATAGCAATAAACACAGAGGTTAAGTACTGCTATAGAATATTGACTTACAGTTCTTTGAGTATATACTCAGGAATGGTATAGCTGTATCATATGGTAGCTCTACTTTTATTTTTAATTAATGAATTTATCTTACATCCCAACCACAGTACAACCCATCTCCTCCCCCAACCTCCAGTCTGCCTCCCCCAATCTACTCCTCCTTTGTTTCTGTTCAGAAAGGGACAGGTCCCTTGTATATCAACAAACATGGCATATCAAGTTAAGGTAGGACTAGGCACATCCCCTTGTATTTAGGCTGTAAAAGGCAATACAGTATAAGAAACAGGTTCCCAAGAGCCAGTCATAGCATTAGGGACAGCCCCTGCTCCCATTGTTAGGAATCCCACAAGTAGACCAAGCTACACAACTGTCACATATATGTAGAGGGCCTAGGTCAGTCCCATGTAGGCTTCCTGGTTGTTGAGGCCCTATGAGCCAGGTTAGTTGTTTCTATGGGTAGAACCCTCTGGCTCCTACAATATTTTTATCAAGACCTCCACACTGATTTCCATGATGGCTGCACCAGTTTACATGCACAGCAATAGTGATTAAAATTTTCTTTGCCCTACATCCTCACCAGCATTTATTAACACTGGTTTTCTTGATGTTAGACATACTGATTGGGGTGCAATAAACTCTCAAATCAGTTTTAATTAGTGTATGCCTAATAGCTAGGGGTATTAAACATTCTTCAAATAGTTATTGACCATTTGTATTTCCAATTTGGAGGACAATTTTAACAATTCATTTTCCACTGACTGACTAGATGGTTTATTGGGAAGGAATATTTAATATCTGAATTTTCATATTGTCTGGACATTGAACCCTGGCCATACATAGAGCTGGCAAAGATTTTCTCCCATTCTGTAGGCTGTCTTCACTTCACTGATTGTTTCCTCTTGCTGTGTAGCAGTTCTTTAGTTTCATGAAATCCCGTTTATCTAGTCTTAAGATTATTTATTGTTCTAGTAAATCTTTTCAGGAAGTCCTTGCCTCTGCCTGTATCTTGACATGTTTGTCTTGCCCATGCTCTCCTCTAGCAGTTTCAGGGTTTCAGATCTTACATCAACTTGTTTGATTCATTTTGAATTGAATTGGTTTTATGCAGAATAAGAGACAAAAAAGATCTTGACTCATTCTAAACATGTATACCCAGTTTCCCCAGAATCATTTGTCAACAAGACTGTCCTTTCTCTGATGTATGTTTTTGATACCTTTGTCAAAAATTAGGTGGCTGTAACTGTGTGGGTTTATTTCTGGGTCCTATATTCGATTCCATTTGTTTGTGGGTTTATTTTTGTACCAGTATCATGCTATTTTTTTTTACTATGGCTGAAAGGATGAACAGTGCTGGTGGGTCGGCAGGTGTGGTGGAAAAGTTATGAGCCACAGCTATGACTACCAGAATTAGACAGAGCTTTATTAGAAATAAACCAGGCCTGAGAGACAGAAAGATGGCGGGAGCAGAGCAGAGAGGAGACAGAAAGAGAGAGGGTGGGGGTTCGTGTGCCACTTTTTAAGGCAGAGATTGCATGACCACATAGTGGTACGCAGTTATTCACGCCCCCTGATGATGTAAGACATTAGACCTGGAAGAGTGAGAGCAGGATCCTAACATTCCAGACTTTTGCTTATTATTAAAAAGCAAGTAAATAGGAATAGGGGTGTCATTTCTCCCTAAAAAACTGCTTCCAGCTGACATGGTGGGTGTTGGTTGGCTCTTAGGAGTAGTAGGGAAGGGGGTCTTCCGAGGCAGACAGGCATCTTGGTATGGTGGGTAAGGCTGTTCTGCTGCCCTGGAGCTATCCATCCCTCTTGGCTTGGCACCCTGGCTGCTTTGGTGTCTGACAGGATGCTGATGAGACAGGAAAGGCCTGAAGTTAGATCCGATCTATCCAGATGGATTTAAGCTGGTTTCTGGAGCTTGGAAAAATTTTGAACATGTGAAGAAGCAGCCATGAGAAAATTAGTGACCATTGTAGTGTTTGTACTCTGCTTATATTGGTTAGTGTTAATGAGAGAGACAGAGAGATTGGAACATGTTTTTAAGCTTTATCAGAGACAGATTATTTAAGGCACCTGTTTCCTTTACTAGTTTGGCATCCAGGAGACACAGGTGATCAATTGTTGAGAACATTCAACAGTAATTGATGGTTATATTAAAGTCTGTTTTTGTAGAGCCCAGACACTTTTGGGTCTGGAGGTGTAAATACCTTTTAGCTGCTACAGTTTCTTACTTGATGATCTCTGGACTCCAGTTCTTCGGTGGTCCTGTACCATTAGCTGAGTAGTGAGTTAGAAGAGGGAACTGGGAAGAAAAAAGCTTGTGGTGCATAAAAACTTATTTCTTTGGAATTAGGGACAAGGCAAAGATCAGGGCCCTGTCTGTGTGCATGAAGAGAAGCACAGGTGGGTGGGTCTAGAGTGAGGTACAATGAAAGCTCTGTTGGAAATCTTTTCCCATTAAGTAACCCTGAAAGTGCAATTAAATCTGGTGAGGTGGGTAAGGCTGTCCTTCCTACCCCAACAATAGGGAAACAAGGAGAGGTGACATCCCAAAACTCTCAGGACCAGGTCAGTGGCTCTGGTGTCCAGAAGAAAAAAAAAAACAGATCGCTTCCCTGCTGTGATCTGGGTTCCCTACAAGCCTGCAGCCAAGCCTAGGTCTCCTGAGGTTCTTAGCTTGATGTTCCCATGCCACCTTGGTGCCTGGGGGGAGTCAACTGACTGGTTGTCTTTCTAGGTGGCACTTTCAACAAGGCTATTGATGGCCTGGCAGGGCAGTCACTAGCCCGTGGCCTTTTTCCTCACTTAGAACAGGGACCCAACAGCTTTCAGGAGCCAGGGTGTGCCAGCACTTGGCAATTTTGTCCTTGGGCTTTTTTATCACTTCCCTGGAAAAACTTGAATGCCACACATGACACTTTCGCCTGTGGAGTCAGGAGCCTTGCTCTCCAGATGCTTAAGTTTTAGTCGGGGAGGTCTGGGAAACAAGAGACAGATTTTACTCCGTGTCTTGAATTTTTTTTCCTTGATGTTTGCTGGCTTGAGGACAGCTTTAGGAAGACTTTCCTGAAGGCAGGCTATAAACTGATCTCTGGCTCAAGAGCCATCCTGACTATTGTAAACTTATTTGCATGGATCTTAGCCCACTTCCAGACCCATCTGTGCCTCTCACAGCAGCTTGAGAATGAGTGGGAGGAGTTAAGGTGAGTTAGGGTGAGAGTCAGCAGAAGTGGCCCACAACAGTAGAGAACCCACCCATTCATTCAGAAGTTAAAGTGAGGTGGACTAAAGCCCACCCACTGCCGGAGAGCAGAAAGCAGAAGTCAAATAGACAGAAATGGTGCATGTGGCAGAGAAAACATCAGAAATGGGGAGGGAAAAGGGTTCAGAGCTTTAGCGGAAAGCTTGGGGATAAAGTAACTCTTTTCATTTGCCCGTTTGCTGGCAGAAGTTCCCGCCAAGCTGTTATGCAGCCAAATTTACTGGTATCCACCAATTTTACTGATATCCACCCCTTTGTCCCATGGCTACAGCCGAGAGAGAAAATTAAAATAACAAACCGGGATCCTAAGCTCCCATCTCAAGCATCCCTGAGGCAAGGAGAAGGATCTATGAATCACCACAAGTTACCCAAAATGCCATCATGTTATGAGTAAGGGCTGGGAGCATATGCAGCATGTGGACCACCCAGTGGTCTGACAGCATTGACCTCCTCATCAGGAGAGAAAATGTTTCATTGCCAGTGCAGCCTGAGGACCATCCCCGGGGGGTCGAGTGCTAGAGAAATATAGGTCAGGCCGCAGCCGCAGGAAATGAGACTTATCAATTGCACATGCGTTGGAGACATGGCAGCGGGAGCATGGCGGCAGGAGCCATAGCAGCCAGCATCTGGGAAAAGCGGATCTGGCAATTGCCAGGCAGTCTAGGTCCTCAGCTAGGCTTCTGGCATTCAGGTCTGGATAATGAGTGTGCAGAATTTCCTATGGGAGTCACAACACCACTGAAAGGATGAACAGCACTGGTGGGTTGGCAGGCATGGTGGAAAAGTTATGAGCCATGGCTACCAGAGTTAGAAAGAGCTTTATTAGAAACAAACCAGGCCTGAGAGACAGAAAGATGGCGGGAGCAGAGCAGAGAGGAGACAGAAAGAGAGAGGGTGGGGGTTCGTGTGCCACTTTTTAAGGCAGAGATTGCATGACCACATGGTGGTACGCAGTTATTCACGCCCCCTGATGATGTAAGACATTAGACCTGGAAGAGTGAGAGCAGGATCCTAACAATGGCTCTGTAAAATAACTCAAGAACAGGTACTGTGTTATCTCATTCATCTTTCTACTGAGGGTTGCATTGCCTTTTTTACATCTTTCTTTTTTGCTTCCATGTGTATTTTAGGGTAGTGTACTTCTAATTCTGTGAAGAATTTCATTGGAATTTGGGTGGAATTGCACTGAATCTACAGATCATTAAATCTGAAAATATTGAAGAAGGTACTAGCACATAGAAAGAATTCCCAGACTTGGGTTGGCAGAATTAACATTGTGAAGATGGTTCTATTACTGAAAATGATCTAAAGGTCCAATGCAATATTCTTCATTTTTACTGATTAAATTTGTTTTTAGGCAATTTCTTACATGTATATAGTGAATTCTCTTTATGTTCATCCTCACCCTCTTTTATCTCTCTCTAGCTCTGCCATCTGCCCTCCTCCTTTCAGGTTCCTTTTCCACAGTCCTGAATTTTTGTTTTGTTTTGTAACCTCCTGATTTTAACCAGGAGCATCGAAAGAGTCAGAAGATAGGGAGAAGGGCTCTAAAATTCTATTTTCAGTGCACAGCATAACCATTGAAAACATAACCCACTGTCTTTTATCCTTTATACTAGGTGATTAATGTACCGCCGTTACATTATTAGAGTATTCTAGACTGATTAGATCTTTATCATTACCAGTGAGCTTTAATTTTTATATTTTTGGTGCTAATTATGATTATGCATTCTTGGTTGGTAGGGACTCTTTCTACCTTTTTTTACTCTTGAATGTATCTATTCCCTGCTTCTTGGTCTGCAATGTTTCTTAAGTGGAGTCGCTTGTATATTGTACACTGCTATTCCTCTTATTATTTCAAACAGCTCTTCTTTCCCTTGACTTTTTAAAGATTACAGTGTACCTGTTAAATGCTTCTTTCCATCCAATCTAATTTGAGGGTTACTTGTGCTATGATTGTGGATATTTGGTCCCTGAACACAGAGGTTTGGGGAGTCTTCTGTCATTATTTCTTTAAATAAGCCTCCATCCACTTTGTCTGCTCCTGCTACCACTATTCTGCTAAAGGAACTCAGCAATAAAATGATTCCTAGTGATATATTGCTACTCTCATAGATCAGTGCCTCACTCAACCCTCATCTGAGAAGTTCCTTTTTGCTGTAGATGGGAACTAACACGGAGACCTACAACTGGACAATGGGCAGAATAAGAGACTTTGGAGCACTCTGTTGTAAATGGGATGTCTTCATCAAACTCATCCCCTCAGGGCTCAAGGATCTACATGAGGGAGAAGGCAGAAAGAGCATAAGAGCCATCATCCCAGCTCATCCCTGGCCCTGCTGCTGCTGGTCCCTGCACCCAACCCCAGTGGACTTCCACCAGTGAGGTACGAACCACACCAGCCACATCTGCCCTCATTAGTCAACAAGCAGCCCTTTCCCAGAACTCCAGAAAACTCCATAGGCTAGACACAGTTCACACCAGTTGGAAGAACAGATGCCATAGGCCCACATATAGTCCATACCAGTAGAAAGAATAGCCCCAGCAGCTCTACTGGGGGCCAGGCTGGTCCTAGTTACCTCAGAAGAAGGTTCAAGCTTTACTGGAGGTCAAGTTGGATCTAGAAACTCAAAAAGACTTCAGCTTTACCAGAGACCAGACCAGATCAAGGGAACCAAGGTCCCCAAAACTCCAGCAGGGACACCCTACTAGACCTGAAGACACATCAGTCACCAGAACCCTTGGCCACTTAGGCCAGAAGACCAGAGAAGAAACAGAAACCAAGGAACAAAACACCCATCCAACAAAGACAAACACAGGAATCAACACCTAGACCTATAATCACTCCAAATTCAGATGCGTAAATGCCACTGTAAGAACACAGTAACAGAAAGGGCAATATGTGACCACCACAACTCAGTCATCCTATGACACCAAGATCTGAATATCCCAATGCAGATGAAGTACAAGAAAACAATTTCAAAAATAACTCTATGAAGATGATAGTGCTCCTTAAGAGGAAATTTAAAAAATCCCCAAAAGAAATGGAGGAAAAGACAACCAAAAATTTGGAAAAAAATCAATAAATCTCTTAAAGAATGTCAAGAAAACCAAGGGAAAAAACTAACAGTTGACTGAAATAAGTAAAACTGTCTAAGATCTGAAAATATAAGTAGAAGTAATAAAGAAAACACAAACTGGGGGAACTCTGGAAATGAAAAACCTGGGTAAGTGAACAGGAACTACAGATGCAATCATCACCAACAGAATACAAGAGATGGAAGAGAGAATTTCAGGCATTGAAGATACAATAGAGGAAATAGATTCATCAGGTCAAAGAAAGTGTTAAGTCTAAAAAATTCCTAGCACAAAACATCCAGGAAATCTGGGACACTATAAAAAGTCCAAAATTAAGAATAATAGGAATAGAAAAAGAAAAAAAAATCCCTGCTCAAAGGCCCAGAAAATATATTCAACAAAATTATAGAAGAAATTTTTCCCAACTTAAAGAACATATCTATAAAGGCACATGAAGCTTGCAAAACATCAAATAGACTGGACAAGAAAAGTTCCCTTGCTGCATAATAATCAAAACACTAAACATACCAAATAGAGAAAGAATAATAAAAGCTGCAAAGGAAAAAGGCCAAGTAACATATAAAGGCAGACCTATCAGAATTACACCCAATTTCTCAATGGAGACTCTTAAAAGTTAGAAGAGCCTAGACAGACATTTTGCAGATTCTGAGACCATGGATGCCGGCTCAGACTACTGTATCCAACAAAACTTTCAATCACTATAGATGGAGAAAACAAGATATTTTATGACAAAGTAAAATTTAATCAATATCTATCCACAAACCCAGCTCTACAGAGGTACTAGAAGGAAAACTCCAACCTAAGGAAGTTAGCTACACCCACGAAAACACAGGCAATAGATAATCCCACCAGAGGGAAACAAACATATATACACACAACAACAACAACAACAACAAAATAACAGGATTAACAATCACCAGTCATTAATATCTTTCAATATCAACGGACTCAATTCACCAATAAAAAGACATAGGCTAACAGAAAGAATATGAAAACAGGATCCATCCTTCTGCTGCATACAAGAAACACACCTCGACATCAAAGACAGACATTACCTCAGTATAAAGGGTTGAAAAAAGATTTTCCAATCAAATGAACAAAAGAAACAAGCTCGTGTAGCTATTCTAATATCTAACAAAATAGACTTCAAACCAAAAGTAATCAAAAGAAATGGAGAAGGACATTTCATATTCATCAAAGAACAAATCCACCAAGATGAGGTCTCAATTCTGAACATCTATGCCCCAAATACAAGGGCAACAGCATTTGTAAAAGAAACATTACTAAAGATAAAATCGCATATCAAACCCCACACATTAATAGTAAGAGACTTCAACACCTCACTCTCACCAATGGACAGGACACACAGACAGAAACTAAACAGAGAAATAACAGAACTAACAGATGTTATGACTCAAATGGACCTAAGAGATATCTACAGAACGTTTCACCCAAATACGCAAGAATTTAAACTTCTCAGCACCTCATGGAATCTTCTCCAAAATTGATCACATACTCATCACAAAGTAAGTCTTAACAGATGCAAAAATATTGGAATAATCCCCTATATCTTATCAGATCACCATGGATTAAAGTTGGAGTTCAAGAACACAAATGACAGGAAGTCTACAAACTCATGGAAACTGAACAATTCTCTCCTGAATTACCACTTGGTCAAGGAAGAATTAAAGAAAGAAATTAAAGACTTCTTAAAATTCAATGAAAATGAGTGCACCATATACCCAAACTTATGGGACACAATGAAAGCACTGCTAAGAGGAAAGTTCATAGCACTAAGTGCCTTCATAAAAAATTTGGAGAAATTTCATACTACCAATTTAACAGCACACCAGAAAATTCCAGAACAAAAAGAATCAAACTCACCCAGGAGGAATAGATGAAAGGAAATAATTAAACTGAGGGCTGAAATCAATAAAATAGAAACAAAGAGAACAACACGAAGAGTCAATAAAACAAAGAGTTGGTTCTTTGAGAAAATCAACAAGACAGACAAACTCTTATCCAAACTAACTAAAAGGCAGAGAGAGAGAATATCCAAAATTAACAAAATCAGAAATGAAAAGGGAGACATAATAACAGACACTGAGGAAATCCAGACAATCATTAGGTATGGTGATATTTTATTTGTGCTGAAATGTGATTTTATTTGTGTTAATAAATAAAAGTGCCTGGGGGTCAGAGCTAATAGCAAGCCATTTAGCAGAAGTCTGGCAGTGGTAGCACATGCCCTTAATCCCAATCACATGACAGGCAGATCTCTGTGTGTTCAAGGATACAGCCAGCATGGAGACATATGCCTTTCATCTCAATACCAACCATACTCGCTAATTGGACTCCCAGAGATCCACCTGGGGCCTAGTCATGGATCTCTGCATCAAGATCCCTCAGTAGTTGGATGAGGTTTCTAGCATGACAATTAGGGTGTTTGGCCATCCCATCACCAGAGTAGGTCAGTTCGGACTGTCTCTCGACCATTGCCAGCAGTCTGTTGTGGAGGTATCTTTGTGGATTTCTGTGGGCCTCTCTAGCACTTTGCTTCTTCCTATTCTCATGTGGTCTTCATTTACCATGGTCTCCTATTCCTTGTTCTCCCTCTCTGGGGTTTATATGAGCGAGAATTGTTGAGACCAAGGTTGGATAAAGCACAGAGACAAATAGCCAAACGAACGGAAACACATGAAATATGAACCAATGGCTGAGGAGTCACCAACTGGATCAGGCCCTCTGAGTGGGTGAGACAGTTGATTGGCCTGATCTGTTTGGGAGGCATCCAGGCAGTGGGACCGCGTCCTGTGCTCATTGCATGAGTCGGCTGTTTGAAACCTGGGGCCTATGCAGGGTCCCTTGGCTCGGCCTGGGAGGAGGGGACTGGACCTACCTGGACTGAGTCTACCAGGTTGATCTCAGTCTGTGGGGAAGGCTTTGCCCTGGAGGAGATGGGAATGGGGGGTGGGCTGGGGGAAGGTGAGGGGGGCGGGAGGGGGGAGAACAAGGAAATCTGTGGCTGACATGTAGAACTGAATTGTATTGCAAAATAAAAATAAAAAAATAAATACCAACCATAGAGACCTGAAGGTCTATATAGACAGGCAGTGACGAGGAGGTCATGTGGTTGGGTTTACAACCAATGAGAAGGCAGAACAGAAAGTCTTTATAAAGACAGACACACAGGAAGTATGTCTCTTTCTCAGGGGAAGGGTGGCAGCGGCAGCAGGTGGTCAGAAGGCAGTCTTGGTCTCAGCTCTGGCTACTGCTCTCTGGCCTCTGGGGCTTTTAACTCTGTATTTGACTCTGTGTTTCTTACTTAATAAAACCATTCAGAATTACATCTACAATCAGGTTATACTTCAAAAACCTGTATTCCACAAAACTGGAAAATCTAAAAGAAATGGATAAATTTCTTAATACCACATACCAAAATTAAACCAAGATCAGATAAACAATTTAAACATACCTATAACTGGAAAGGAAATAGAAGCAATTATTAAAAATCTCCCAACTAAGAAAAGCCCAGGGTCAGACGGTTTCAGTGCAGAATTTTACCAGACTTTCAAAGAAGAGCTAATACCAATACTCCTCAAATTGTTCCACACAATAGAAACAGAAGGAGCACTGCCAAATTCTTTTTATGAGGCCACAGTTACTCTGATACCCAAACCACACAAAGATGCAACAAAGAAAGAGAATTACAGACCAATTTCCCTGATGAACATTGATGCAAAAACATTCAATAAAATACTTGCAAACAGAATCCAAGATCACATCAAAAATATCAT
The DNA here is from genome assembly GCF_949786415.1 of Peromyscus eremicus. Taxonomy (NCBI): domain Eukaryota; kingdom Metazoa; phylum Chordata; class Mammalia; order Rodentia; family Cricetidae; genus Peromyscus; species Peromyscus eremicus. The sequence goes on from NC_081439.1 coordinate 103,784,702, forward strand.
CCACCATGATAAAGTGGGCTTCATCCCAGAGATGCAGGGATGTTTCAACATATGAAAATCTGCCAATGTAATCCACCATATAAACAAACTGAAAGAAAAAAAACATATGATCATTAGATGCTGAAAACTCTTTTGACAAATCCAATACCTCTTCATGATAAAAGTCTTGGAGAGATCAGGAATAAAAAGAGATATACCTAAATATAATAAAAGCACTATACAGCAAGCCAACAGCCAACATAAAATTAAATGGAAAGAAAATCAAAGCAATTATACTAAAATCAGGAACAAGATAAGGCTGTCAAATCTCTCCATATCTATTCAATATAGTTCTAGCTAGAGCAAAAAAAAAAAAAGGAGATCAAGGTGACACAAATTGGAAAAAAAGATGTTAAAGTATTGGTATTAGCAGATGATGTGATAGTATTCATAAGCAACCCCAAAAGTTCTACCATGGAACTCTACAGCTGATAATCTTATACCCAGCCACTTTGCTAAAGGTGTTTAACTGAAAAAAATCAGTAGCTCTCTTATATACAAATGGTAAAAAAAAAAAAAAAAAAAAGGCGGGGGGGGGGGGGGGCTGAGAATTAGGGAAAGAAAACCCTCCACAATAGCCAAAAACAATGTAAAATATCTTGGGGGTAACTCTAACCAAGCAAGTAAAAGACCTGTATGATAAAAACTTCAAGCCTTTGAAGAAAGAAATTGAAGAAGATATCAGAAGATGGAAAGATCTTCCATGTTCATGAATCGGTAGGATTAACAAAGTAAAAATGGCAAAAATCATAGGTTGGGAGGTGAGGGGGGGAATACTGAAAGAGATGACTAGAAAGGGGAAACCTGATGCAAGGGAAAGTGCCACGAATCTATAAGGATGATCCCAGCTGAGACTCCTAGCAATAGTGGATATGTATGTAGCTTGAACTGGACATCCCCTGTGACCAGATTGGTGACTACCCCAATTGCATTCAAATTGCTTTCATCCAGTAACGGATGGAAACATACAGATACCGACGGCCAAACATTAGGCCAAGCTCAGCGAATCCTGCTGAAGAGAGTAAGGAAGGATTGTAGGAGCCAGAAGGGTCAAGGAGACCACAAGAAAACCCACAGAAACAGCTAACCTGGGTTCATAGGAACTCACAGAGTCTGAATCAACAACCAGGGAGCCTGCATGGGACCAACCTAGGCCCTCTACATACATGTAACAGTTGTGTAGCTTAGCCTATTTGTGGAACTCCTAACAATGGGAGCAGGGGCTGCCCCTAATGCTTTGGCTGGCTCTTAGGAACCTATTCCTTATACTGGATTGCCTTGTCCCTGAATACAAAGGGAGGTGCTCAATCTTATAGCAACTTGATACGCCATGTGATACAGGTATTACATGGCAGCTTAGTTCCAGGATTTTGAAAATTTTCATAATGGCCATCCTAGTTCACATTGCCATCAGCAATGAGTATCTGTTCCTCACTCTCCACCTCCATACCAGCATTTTTGGCATTTTTTTCTTGATGTTAGCCATTCTGACTGAGATGATGTAGAGTCTCAAAATAGTCTTAATTTGTTTTTCTATAATGGTTTATAATGTTGAATGCTTTTAAACATATTTATTGGCCATTTGTGTTTCTTCTTTCAACAATGTTCAATTCAATTCATCAGCCAATTTACTGATTGGATTTGTTTTCTTTGGGGAGGGGCATTTTAATTTTTGCAGTTCCTTATCTACTGTAGTTATTAACCCCGTCTGATGCACAGCAGGCAAACATTTTCTCCCATGTTGTAGGCTATCTCTTCTCTCTTCTGATAGCTTCCTATGCTATGCAGAAGATTTTTAATTCCATGTAATTCCATTTGTGAATTTTCAGGATTCATTTAAGTACTATTGGAGCCCCTTTAGGGAAGCTCTTACCTATACCTGTATCTTGGAGCATTGCCACATATTTTCTTTCAAAGGTTTCAAAGTTTTAGGTTTTATATTAAGGTCTTTCATCTATTTAGGGCTGATTTTTGTGCAGCATGAGAAAAATATGGATCCAATTTCATTCATCTGCATGTGGATACCAAGTCTTCCCAGCACCAGTTGTTGAAGAAGATGTCTGTTTTTGATATCTCTGTCAAAAATTAGGTGACTATAGTTGTGCAGACTTATTACTGGGTCTTCTATTCTATACTGTTGTTCTATATATCTGTCTTTGCCACTGTGGCTCTGTAGCACAATTGGAGACTAGGCATTGTGATCTCCTATATTGCTCCTCCTGCTTCTGACTACATTGGCTATTCGGGATTCTTTTGTTTCCACATGAATTTTGAGACTGGTTTTGTAGTTCTGTGAAGAATGTCATTTGAATTATAATGGAGATTGCATTGATTATGTAGACCACTCTTCATCTGGCCATTTTCACAATTTCATTCTGCCGATCCCCAAGGATCAAAAGTCTTTCCATCTTCTAGTATCATTTTCAATGTCTTTTCTTCATTGTCATAAAGTCTTCTTTTCAGAGGTCTTTCATCCCTGTGTTAGGCTTATTCTAGTTATTTTTAAAGCTATTATAAATAGGGTATTTTAACATTTCTATCTCAGCAAGTTTTTATTGACCTATAGAAAAGTTACTGAGGCCGGGCGGTGGTGGCTCACGCCTTTAATCCCAGCACTCAGGAGGCAGAGGCAGGCAGATCTCTGTGAGTTCGAGGCCAGCCTGGGCTACCAAGTGAGTTCCAGGAAAGCTACAAAGCTACACAGAGAAACCCTGTCTCGAAACCCCCCCCCCAAAAAAAGAAAAGTTACTGAATTTTTCATGCGTTTTTCATACCCTGATATATTTGTATCCTGATACTTTACTGAAAATGTTCATCAGATTTAAGAATTTTCTCATATATTTATTGGGATCTTCTATGCATAGGATATTGCCATCTGAAAATAGAGGTAATTTGGTTTCCTTCCCTATTAGTATCCCTTTTATTTCTTTCTTCTATTGTTCTGGCTAAGACTTTGAGCACTGAATCAAACAAGCATGGAGAACATTAAATGCTTGTTTCACTCCAGATTACAGAAAAGATGCTCTAATTTTCCCCAATTTAGTCTAATATTGGCTATCAGATGATCATATATATCCTTTATCATGTTGATATATTTCCTTCTATTTTGAATTTTCCAATACAAGCTAGAGAGATGGCCCAGTCATTAAGAGCACTGCTTGTCTGCTGAGTCCTCATGGGAGGCCTTACCTTCTTGTAGGAGGGAATGGGGGGTAGATTGGGGGGAAGGCAGTAGGGGTAGGAGGAGGGGAGAGGGGGACCTGTGATTGGTATGTAAAGTGAATTTAAAAATTTCTTAATTAAAAAAAAGAAAATAAAAAAGAGCACCGCCTGCTCTTCTAGATGACCTAGGTTTAATTCCCAGTATCCACATGGTGGCTCAGCATCTCCAATGCCCTCTTCTGTCCCCTGAAAGCAGTAGTTATTCATATGGTTCATAGACATACATGCAGGCAAAACATATCCATACACATAAAAATAAACAAATTTTTGAGTGAATGACATGTGCTCAAGGTAATGTGACAATTATTCTGACCTGGTCATTGCACATTCTATACATGTGTGGAAATGTCACATCAACATGTGCATGTGTGTGTGTGTGTGTGTGTGTGTGTGTGTGTGTAGCTATACATATATTTACAATGAATATTAAAAATAGTTTAAGCATACATATCTGTTTCATAATATTCATAAAGTAAGGGTATTATCCAGGTAGGGAAAACAGCACTTCTCCATTCTCATTTAGAAATCTTACTTTAGTTCATCAATATCTTCCTACTGTTCACTCTATAGATGTCATCTGCATGGTCACAGGTTATCAAAGGTTATAGTGCAAAAAGACATATTTATGCTTCCAAGGTCTGGAGATGGGACATATCACTGGCATTCATATTCAACTGGACATAACATAGACCAATGGCCAAATCAGTCTCTAAATGAGTGACTGGAGGATAGCTATTCACCGTGTTCTTAGGAAAAGAGGCTTTCTTTGTCACAAACAAAGAAAAGAGCGTTCTTTGTCACAAACAAAAAGTAAAAACCATCCTTATTTGCTATGTCCATACTTAAAGCTTTTTCTAGCAAGAGGAGCTGACCACAACATAAGCTCTAGAATGGCTTCATCTACCACCTAAACAAAACCACAAACTACAAAAAAATTATCAATCTAGACAAAAGTAATAGACATGAGAAAAATAGGAATGAACAACTGTACCACACACTCCCAATATATTAATTTCATGATCACATGCATATACTAATTGCCCTAAGGATTGCTGCACTATTTTCTAGTTCTTTGGAATAGAGAAAAAAGGATCATGAGAGAAGAGGCAGGATTAGTTAACACTGTCAAATACTTCCTCCAACTGGACCAAAACATGTCATACCATTAAGTTTCAAAAATTCCAAACCTTCATCATTAGCAATAGTCTTCTCCTTCCCAAATCTATCTCCAGTAAAACTCTAAACTTAATGGAAATATGACTGCTTTCTGCAACAGAAGATAAGATAACATTGTATGTTTTCTGGGTGAAGTGAGAAAGATTTCTCACTATGTTAATTATTGTCTTGACTACAACTTTGCATTTCTCCTCTAATCCTTCTTTGTGCCCCTTTACATTTATTTCACCAAATACAGGTGAGGCCAATAACACATGTCCAAGGCATCTTAACTTTGTGTTTATATTTCCATCTATACAGACTCAGACAACTGAGTCCTACAAACATCAGGTCATGTTCTGGTTTGCTTTCTGTTGCTGCGATAAAAAAATCTCTGAGCAAGATCAATGTGGGGAGAAAAGGATTTATTTGGCTCAGACTTTCACATAACAGTTCATCACAGAGGGAAGTCAGGACAGGACTCAAGCAAGAATTGAAACAGCAACCAGGGAGGAGTGTCATTTACTATCTTGCTATTTCTGGCTTGTGCTCAGACAGCTTTTGGATACAGCCCAGACCCACCAGTTTAGAGCTGTATGGACCACAAGTGCACCCATATAGTTATTCTATACTAGCACAGAAATAAAAATGCAAAATTAACAACTCGCCTCTTTCTAGCACTCTCCTCCAGTTCAACAGTTAGTCTATTTTAAGGATATACTTTCTTGTTTATAGAGCTTCATCTATAAAACTGCATAACAATAACACATGTAAAAAATGTTTGAGAACAAATTGAACAGCTATAAATATCTTTGATACTCAGCTCAACCAACTCCCTGTATAAATATATTGGAGCCACAAAGAGAGAGGCCTTGACACATAATTAATATACATTGGCATGGATCATTCAATGGAGGCCATTTGGCTTCAGAGACCAGGTTCTTATATATTCATTCATTCGTTCATTCAGCAGAAATGGAATGAGTACTCATTATGACCCAGAGAAAGTTCTAGGTGCAATAACCATAATAAAAATAAAATAAAATATAGTTCCTATCTTGCACAGTTTACATTCTAGTGGAAGAAGTAGGCAAGTACCTAGCAAATAAATGCTATAAAGATAATTAAGGTAGGAAAAAGCATAAAGCATGACAGGGTTCATTAGACTCCTCTTGTGAAACACTTCAGAATTTCCTTGGATTTTTTTCTCTATTTCAGCCATAGCAGTGGTAAGTAGTTTCACAGAGGATTCAAGCAGCCTCAAGTGGAGTCAGTGCGACACTGTCTCATAATAACTGTACACTGAGGCTCCTGCCTTGTGCTCCAGGTTTCTCTGACTACTGCCACTTCTGTCTTGAGCATCCTAATAACTTTTGGCAAGGGGCAGTATGTTATTCTATGTTAAGTCCCACAGTTTATGTAGCCATTTCTACATAGGGAATGAGCAATTAATGAGAAATTCTGCCTCTTTTGTAATCCCCAGAACATGGTGCCAATGTACATATCCTAAACCACTTCAGACACCCAGCAGGATTGAAAAAGCAATTGCCCATCACTGTGGTCAACCCTATAGGTGGTCATCATATAAACTCACCCCCTCCTTTTTGTGCTTCTCTTCCTCTTCACTCCTGCTTCCCTTACTGAGATCACATTCTTAAAGAAACAATTTACCTGAAAACAATTGTGATAAATATTTAAGGAAAGGCCTTTAAATGGTAAATGATCTCTGCTCATATTTAGATGAATATAACTAAGGGATTTGGAATATCAAATGCAGAAACCTGGAGGTATGAGAACACTTCATGTGTTTGGGAGCAGCAATAAACTCACTAAGCCTGTAGTGCAGCAAGCAAGACGAGGTGAGAGTAATAGGAGATAAGTCAATGATGCCATGGAGACACTTATAGATCACCGGGATGAGGAGGATTTTCTCTGAGATAAAGGAAGATCTATTGGAATTTTCTATGAGAGAATGATATAATTTGACTCAAGTTTTGAGAGGGCCATCTAGCTGCTATGTTGAGAAAGAGACTATAGAAGATAAAGGACATTTAGAAGATAATTGAGTCTAGATGTAAGAGAAAATAATGTCTAGATCAGAGTAATAGCTGTCAAGGTGTTAAGAACAAAGCTGCTTTTGAATGTATTTTGATGTTTAACTAAAGAAATTGCCAAAGAATTTGGTGAGGTCTAGAAGAGAAAGAGAAGACTCAAGGACATCTACAAAGCCCTAGGACTGAGCAATAAAAGGATTCAACAGTCCATTAACTGAACTACAGAAAGCTTGAATAGGATCACATTTGCAGAAAAATCTCGAGTTTGGAGTTTGGACATTAAAATTTTTAGATTTCTAATTGAACCTTCCAATGGAGACATTAAAGGAGATCTTGGCTCTCTGAAGGAATGGGGAGCAGAAATGAGTGGGAGCAATTCGGGGAAGAAATGAATAATGTGGAGGACAGATAAGTATTGCATTAACTTCTTGGAGAAACAAGAACAAATGTCTATTCACTCCAAAAAGGGCACCAGCAATAAATCAAGAAATGATTCTATTCAAGTCTAGCTTAAGTGAATCAAAGAGTTTATTGAGCTTTACTTACAAGCATATAGGTAAAGGATTACTTGTAGGTGTGTCAGTGACCCCCAAATAGCTGTCACTGGAGAGTTCCACCTCAGCATAGATGACAATATCTGCAAATGGAGTCCCTGCCTTAAGTTAACTCTCCTCCTCCTACATACTCTAGCATCTCCTGAGATCACATGTACCTGGGGCAGAATTACATGCAGCTTGGAAGTAGCATAGAAGTTAGGGACTAGGTGGAATCTCACATGAGTGTCTAAAGGACTCTTCCCTCCCTCCACCGCCTTCTATGATGAACTACCAATAGATCTGACCTTGCTGGGAGTCTCTTGGGAGTAATCACTGCTGATTGGATTAAAAAGATAATGGTTAGCTGGGTATAATGGTACACGCCTTTAGTCTCAGCACTTGAGAGGCAGAGGCAGGTGGATCTCTGTGAGCTCGAGGACAGCATGGACTACCTAGTGAGACCCTGTCTTGGAAAAACAGACAAACAAAAGAGAAGATAATGTCTGTCACAGTGTCCATGAGTTCACATGTGATTAAGTCCTGTTGTATCTCAAAAACAGTTTCCTTGGAGTCAACCATACCCAGAGCTTTTCGCATATCCTCTGAGTGGGTGGAGAGGTGGAAAGATCTGGGAAGAACTGGGGGAGAGGAAACTGTGATCAGAATACATTATATGAAAATATGAAAAAATTCAATAAAAATGATAAAATAAACAGATTAAAACACAAACACACACAGAGAGAAGGTAATGGTTGTTATGACAGGAGAACTGATTTCCACTAGAAATAATCATTGTGAAAGTCCAGAGTAAATCTTTCTACAACTATTTTCCCTGCCTCTTTCTCTTGTGTAAAGAGGAATGGCTAATCCATTCTTTCATTCCTGTCCCTAACCCACTCTAGCTTTTCCAAATTGTAACTCAGTCAGGGTCCTTCTTATTACAGTGACTCCTTGAGTAGTTGGTAGATGATAAAAGCAAGGAAGAATTTGAAAAACTCTTTTGCATGAAGAACTCTATCAAAAGACAACCTAGCCCCTACTATCCAATGAAAATGAAAACAGATCATTACAATTCACTGGCATAAGTGTTATGATGGAAGTAAGCACAAGAATCATATCATAAAGGAGAAGGACCTTTACCCTAAAAGAGTAATATACAAGAAGTCATTCAAACATTTGCTGAACTCCTACTATATGCTGAACACTGTATGATACCTCTCTGGTATAGAAATGACTCCTACAAAGCCTCTGCCTCCAAAGGGAGCATCACTAGCTGGTACTTTTATTTTGCTGGTAGCTCCAGCATGTGCTTAAGCTGCCTACTAGGTAAATCCTCCTATGTCCAGTGAGGGGAGCTAAACTTAATTCTCTGGGGCCAGCAGAAAAGGTAAGAGACACACATACACTCTTCGGGTCTTTCTCTGTTCTCTCTCTGTTCTTTATTTCTTTTCTTACCTCTATCCAGATGTTTCCCTTCCATCTCTCTTGATGTCTTTCTTCTAACTAACTTTATTTTTCCATTACAGCTTACATATGCCAGCAAAATCTTTCAGGCAATATAAAAATCACAATGTGGTTACATTCTGTTTTTCAAGTGAATGATTATAATGAATACAGGTAAAAAAAAAACATGTTTCTCATTTCCCTTACATGATTAAACATCCTACATATTATAGATGAAAAACAAATTATCCCAAGAACCCACATACATTCATGTTCAAGTAACTTGTTATAGATTAACAGAGTGTAAGCAAGCAAGATATTTTTCTCAGCCAGGTCTTTTATAGGCAGGCTGCATTTTGCAGTTACAAAGAAAGGACCAATTATTTTATTATTTATCTCAAAAGGTCATCTTATAAAAAATCTTTAAAGAGTCACAAATCTAAGCTTTTATATATTAAAAACAACCAGTCAGCTCTATTTTAAATACTCAGGTTGCATACCCATTCATCAACAGCTTTTTATATCAGGAAGCTGAGGGCAGAAATAGGTACAAGGAATTAATCATCATCTTTGATCACCAACCCATCCTTGCAAGAAAAGTCACCAGCAATAGCCAGGCTGTCATTACTCTTGTTTCCTAACCTCAATGAGTCCCTCGCTCAGCTATTAAAAGTATGCCTTTAAATTGTTTCAAGATTTTTTTTTTATCTCAAAGCCATTTGTAGCTGAATTTCTAAATGGTCTTATTAAATAAAAAAAAATGTGGAGCCAAATATAGAGGTGAACACCTTAGAGATCAGGGAAATAGGGAAAGCCACCAGCCAACCTTACCTTACCAACTCTGCAGCTTCCAAATGGTTCAACTTCCTGTCTACCCAGGATTTATATGCCTTGCTTTTCTGCCCTCTCATTGGCTCTCTTAACCCAGCTACTTCACTTCCTCTTCCTACACAGCTCTGTCACTCTCTGCCTGTCTGTAAAGACCTCCAGGTCTCTATGGTTGGTACTTGGATTAAAGGCGTGTGTCTCCATACTTGGCTCTGTTCCCCAGTGTAGCCTTGAACACACAGAGATCCTGTCTGCTAAGTGATCAGTTTAAGGGCATGTGCTACCACTGCCTGACTTCTTTGTTTACTTATAATGGCTTTCTTTTTCCTCTGATTCTCCAGGCAAGCTTTATTTATCAAAGCACAAATAAAGTATCACCACATTTCAGCACAAATAAAATATCACCACAGCCATTAACAAAAACATCTTAATCTAAACTTAAGTCATATTTACAGCTTTGTGTTGCCTATGATGCATACCGAAACCTGTAAACATATCTCTCAACATTAGGATTAAAAGAACTTGAGCTAGCTGGGCATCTGGGACTCAACTGTTTCTCTTAATAATTAGCCCAAGCCACAGCCTACATGGCTCCTCAAGAGAAACTAGCTGTGTGGCATTTCCTAGTTCTAATTTCCTATCCTCTGCAGCCCCTGCTTTATCAGGGGTGGAGGCAACACCACATCTTGCTCTTAACTATATTAGTTTTCCCACTAAGCTAAGCTCTATCATAATCCCTTACTATATTTATTAAAAACCCTCAATCATCAAAATTCTGTTTAAACTAACACTATTATTGTATAAAATCATTGCTTCAGTTAAACAGTACAGTTTAGGAGGAAATCATCTTCATAATAATCCACAGGTAAAATGCCCAGTAGAACTGGATAGGGCGAGGGTCAAGGGAAAGAGAGCTTGGGGGAGCAGGAGATCCCAGCTGGATCAAGAACAGAGAGGGAGAACAAGGAATAGGAGACCATGGTAAATGAAGACCACATGAGAATAGGAAGAAGCAAAGTGCTAGAGAGGCCCACAGAAATCCACAAAGATACTCCCACAATAGACTGCTGGCAATGGTCGAGAGACAGCCTGAACTGACCTCCTCTGGTGATGGGATGGCCAAACACCCTAATTGTCGTGCTAGAAACCTCATCCAACTACTGAGGGATCTGGATGCAGAGATCCATGACTAGGCCCCAGGTGGATCTCTGGGAGTCCAATTAACGAGAATGAGGAGGGTTTATATGAGCGAGAATTGTTGAGACCAAGGTCGGATAAAGCACAGAGACAAATAGCCAAACAAACGGAAACACATGAAATATGAACCAATGGCTGAGGGGTCACCAACTGGATCAGGCCCTCTGAGTGGGTGAGACAGTTGATTGGCCTGATCTGTTTGGGAGGCATCCAGGCAGTGGGACCGGGTCCTGTGCTCATTGCATGAGTTGGCTGTTTGAAACCTGGGGCCTATGCAGGGTCACTTGGCTCAGCCTGGGAGGAGGGGACTGGACCTGCCTGGACTGAGTCTACCAGGTTGATCTCAGTCCTGGGGGAGGCTTTGCCCTGGAGGAGGTGGGAATGGGGAGTACGCTGGGGGGAAGGGGAGGGGGCGGGAGGGGGGAGAACAAGGGAATCCGTGGCTGATATGTAGAACTGAATTGTATTGTAAAATAAAATAAAATAAAATTTAAAAAAAAAAGAACTGGATATTTCCAAGAGCATTAAAGGCAGTGGGAATCTGTCCACACCCATTCACACCATGCCAGATACCAGAGAAAAATGACATCAGCAAACATGCAAAGTCTGTGGTGATATACTGTGTACCCTAATAAACTTTGCCTGAAGATCAGATAATAGAACAAGCCACTAGATTAACATAGAGGCCAGGCAGTGGTGACACACACCGTTAATCCTAGCACTCAAGAGACAGAGATCTGTCTGGGTCTCTGTGAGTTCAAAGCCACCCTGGACTACATGAGATTGACTCAGTCTAGGAGAGAAACAGAGCCAGGCAGTGGTGGCACACACACCTTTAATCCCAGCACTATGGAGCAAGTGATATGGCTGGGCAGAGAAAGATATAAGGCATGAGGAGACAGGAACTAAAAGCTTTTTCAGCTGGAAACCTTTCAGCAGAGGACTCAGAGACATTCAGTTGGAGGATTCATAGAGTCGGCTAGGTGAAACATGGCAGTGGCTTGTTCCTTTGTCTCTCTGATCTTTTAGCATTTACCCCATATCAGGATCCTGGGTTTTCATTAGAAGACCTTTAGAATTCCTGCTACAACACAGCAGTAGCAAGAGACATTCAGGGGCCACGGCTCTCAGGGCCTTGCCTATGCAAGATTCTCCCATCTGAGCTTTGCTTCCTGGTGGGCTGGCTACCCTGAAAATTAACCGCCACCTACTGCTCCTCTGACATGGCCACCAGCAGTAACTCCTTCCTGCCTCTGAGTCTGCCCTCGAGTAGGTAACTCCTTCCTGCCTCTGAGTCTGTGCTCTAGCTTTAGCTCAGTTTCTCCATCTGTCCATCAAAGAAATCTAGCCAGGGTTAGGCACAACCAGAATCACAACCTGGGGCTTTTGGGTTTTACTCTGTAGGACTTGAGGACTTGGAAGTATTGACTCAAATATTTGGTTCCCATTGTTGGTTTACAACCACAAATGCATTATTAAATAGAAATGGTACACCACAGTCATTGTACCAGCATCTAGAGAATATTGGAGCCAATTTAACCTACTCATTTTTTCTTCCCAGGCTCCAGAGTCATTGCTAAGACCAGAGGAGTCTTGCCTTCACTGCAGTTCCTTGGAACCACAGTGACATTCAGTGGCCAGTGAAAGCTGCAAACAAGTAGCAGAGAAAACACTTGTATTTACACGCCAGAAAAGCATAAATGTAGCTAGGGTTTTCCTGCCTGGCCCACGGTCAGGACAAATCTCTCTCACCTGCCAGTCCCACAGCCGCTCAGACCCGACCAAGTAAACACAGAGACTTATATTGGTTACAAACTGTATGGCAGTGGCAGGCTTCTTGCTAACTGTTCTTACAGCTTAAATTAATCCATTTCTATAAATTTATACCTTGCCACATGGCTCGTGGCTTACCGGCATCTTCACATGCTGTCTGTCATCGTGGCAGCTGGCAGTGTCTCTCTCTCTCAGCCTTCCACTTCCCAGCTTTATTCTCCTCCTTGTCCCGCCTACACTTCCTGCCTAGCCAATGGCCAATCAGTGTTTTATTTATTGACTAATTAGCAACACATTTGCCATACAGAACATCCCACAGCACATAAAGTCATTTGCCTAAGAACTTTCTTTTTTCAGCTACTCCACTGTAACTGGCTCTGACTGTTGCTTATGGAAATATGGCACAAGTACTAATAAGGGACAGGTTGGACCCAAGCCAAGACTACCATCAAACACAGACTACTTGTCCTCACCCAGTTGCCAAAGGAACAAAAAAAAAATTGTTTAGGATCATGTTGCCTTCTAAACAGTCCTGTCTTATCCAGAGATGAATGTCAGGCCCAGCCTGCATCAGAGAAGCTGCATCTTACAGCAGCAGTTAATTCACAGACTCAGAACTGGCCAAAGTCCCAACAATAAGTGAGAGAAGAGTGCTGAGCCCTAAATTTGATGACTAGAACTACCCCTCCAAGGTTCAGGAAACATCATAAAAGAGGGGCAAAGAGAATTTAAGAGCCAGAGGACAGGGAGATTGGCAGCAAAAGGATGTCTTAATTTCCCTTATTAAATTCCCTCATTAAATCAACTTCAACTAACTACCTAGTGCAATTGCCTCCAATACCGCAAACTGACAGAAAAGGCAGCCAGAGTCAGATCTAGAATCTTTCACCAATTACCCTAAAGACCTGAGTCTGGAAAAATATGGGTATGGACAGGGGAGTGCTCACATAATAGCTAGCAAATGGGGGAGGAGGAGCTTGAGCCACAGACACTGGCACCCTGACCTTGGTTGAGGCCAATACTGCTATAACACACAGGCAGGAGAAGGAACACTTAAGAAAGTAGGCAAAGGAGTAGCACTAAGTGCTCTTTGTGTCAGGTCCTGACCTAGACACATGCACATGTTCTTGTTGTTTGTTTGCTTGCTTATTTTATTTGAGACACAGTCTCATTCTGTAACTGAGGCTGGCCTGGAATTATTACATAGCCCAGGATAACCTCAAACTTCAAACTCTTTTCTATGTGCAATTCATACTATTGTAATTCCCAAATGTCCTGCCTTGTGTAAGTCTTAGGACAGCTATAGAAGGTAAGAACAATTATCTCCAATTAACACCACACACACACACACACACACACACACACACACACACACACACACACACATATTCATGGAACTACTGTGTCCATTTCACTTGGATTTTGATAGCTGTTTAAATAAGGCTTCTTACCTAGTATTGGGGATCCAGTCAGGTGTCCCAATTCTAAATACTCTGGGGACCTCTGTTGTAGCAGACAACCTTTCATCAACTATGATTTGCATAACTTGGCTCCATCTCTATGTCTACCCCTTCCTCTCCTACTACCAACATGCAAATCCCCCTTTTTTCGGTTGAAACTTTCAGAGGAAACAACCTGTCATTGTTTACTTTCAAGACTGGTTACAAGAGTCAACTGCCAATATACATAGACAACATTCCTCAGAGACAGGCATCTATCCTAGGTCCAATCATCTGTGATGAAGAGGGGAAGTGGTAGGTCCTAGGCTGGCTAGGAAGACTATATTTGGGCATCTTTTTTTTTTCTTTTTTTTTCCACTCAGACTGCATTCCCTCCCTCTCACTCTCCCAAAGGAAGAGAAGAACGATCATCAATGGCAGGAGGCAGCTGCAGAGAAGCAGCTCCTAGAGCCGGCTTCACGCTCAGGAGGGAACGCTACGTCTGGTCCTCGTGGTCTCGGGTGCTCTACACAGTCAGAGAAACTTCTCTAGTAACGAACTATAGAAATGATCCCTGAAAGTATAGTCTTGGACATCACTTTTAAAGTCAGAATACTTGTGAATACCAAGTCCATGTTTCCACAGGCAACATAGGAAGAATCCCTCTTTAATTGTAGTCTATTGCTTGTCACTCATTTATGATAATTACCTGGCACTTTGAGACATTTAAATTTGAGAGCTCCCAAGTTCCTACCAGCTCTAACAATCTTAAATGTTCAGTTCTATATTCTCCTAGATTCCTTTACACTGAAAACATTGTGGATTGACATGGGCCTTCGTTAATGGATAATTTGAAAACAAGATGGGAAGGCATTTCATTTGCCCTCTGACTGGATTTTCTAAATAGAGACTCCACATCTCCACACTATAAAGGCATTATTCTCCTCTATTGGAATTGTGGTAATTTCATTATGCCATGTACTATTATCATCCTGTCAAAATGAAAATCTTCCAGAGAGCTGGCAAAGGCCTTATCAAATCAAGTGGAAGTGATTAAGGACAGTAAAAAAATAGAACAATTATACATACACCATTAAATAATGCAAAGAATGAGAATCCAACTAATCTTCACATTTTCAGAAGTAAGGTTTACAATGTGGCATTTTGTTGACTCAATAGCAAATTATCAATTCATTAAATGTTTAAACCATTTATCAAAACTGTGAATGACAAAGCAATCAGAGACTTGAATAATCAGACTCTGAGTCTGTTCTTTGTATAAAATTCAAATGCACCCAGCACAATATAATTTTGTACTTAATGTTACTCATCTAATCAGCATATTCCTGCCCCAATGTGAAATCTTTGTTTAATCATGAGATACAATCAATATGGAAGCCACAAAAATCTCATTTATATAATCATAACAAGCATGTTACCATGGTTGTCAAAATTAATTAAACCTAATTTACTCTGTTTTCTAAACTTAAATTTGACATAAAATATTTAGTGAAAGGCAAAAATGCTAAAGAACTGAAGAAGTGGATACAACAATGAATTTTTAATGCCTGAAGTTTGTTTAGGTTAGATAAAAGAGCTAGCTAATAACTGGTAAGAGACTAGACCCCAAAAAAATTTTTAAAAGATTAGTAGAATGTGAACATTCTCTCTTTACAAGTTTTAAACTTTGGCTTCTAGTAAGCGATAATAATCCCCACTGGTGCAATTCCAACAAAAGAAAAACTGAACAACCTCTATTAACTCACACTTCTCAGGAAGACATTCTTTCCTAAGGCAAGGGATGTCTGTATTTCATATTACACTGACAACTTGATCATTTTCCAGGCATAGCCAATGGTCTGCCTACACCAGTGTTTCTCAAACTTCAGTATAGATCAGAAACCCTTGCAAAACCTGTTAAATATACATATTCCAAGGTCTTACCATGTTTCATTCAGAAGTTCTCAGGAGAGACTGGAGCAATGGCTCAGTTGGTAAAGTGCTTGTTGTATGTACAAATGAGGACCTGAGTTTGGATCCCTAGCAGCCACATTAATGCCAGATAAGGCAAAGTTTGCCTGTGTCTTAGTTTGCTCGTCTGTTGTTGTGATAAACACCACAACCAAAAGCAACTTCAGGGAAGAAAGGTTCCTTTTGGCTTACAAGTTACAGTCAGTCATTAAGGGAAGCCAAGGCAGAAACTTATAGCAGAAACCATGGTGCAATGCTGCTTACTGTCTCTCTTTTCCTGGCTTGCTCAGCTACCTTTCTTAGACAGCAAAGGCTCACCTGCCCATGGGCAGCATCATGTTCAGTGGGCTGGACCCTCCTACATCAATTAGCAACCAAGAAAATGCCCAACAGACTTACCCACAGGTCAGTTGGATGGAGGCGATTCCTCATTTGAGGTTTCCTCTTTCCAGGTGTGTTGGGTTGACAATTGACGCTCTATGATAGCCCGTAATCCCAGCACTGGAAAGACAGAGGCAGGAGGATCCCTTGGACTTTCTGGCCAGCTAGTTTAGCCAAATCAGTATCTTCCACAGTCCAAGAGAGATTATGTCTCAAAAACTAAAGTGGAAAAATCAGTGGCTACACCACTGAAGATCACACACACACACACACACACACACACACACACACACACACACCATCATAGTTAAATTCAATGAGAAAAAAACATTAAATTAGGAAGGGGCTTGTTAGGAAGAAAAGGAAAGGGACATGGATGAGAGAGTGTAATGCGGGATGTAAAAATGATCAAAATTTAGTGTACACATGCATACAACTGTCAGATAATGAAGAGGCTAGAGATAGCTTAGCAGGTCAAGAGCATTTGCTGCTTTTCCAGAGTTCCCAGTTCAGTTCCCAGTACCAACATTGGGCTATTGACTGTAACTCCAGCTTCAGGGGATTTGATGCCCTCTTTTGGCCACCATGGGTACCCATATACATATAGAATACACTTACCTAACTGCATAAACACAAATAAAATTTTAAATAATAATAATTAATAAGGTAGAAAGCTATTAAGAAAGACATCCAGCTGGGCAGTGGTGGCACACACCTTTAATTTCAGCACTCGGGGGTCAGAGGCAGACAAATATCTGTGAGTTCAAGGCCAGCCTGGTCTACTAAGTGAGTTCCAGGACAGCCAGGGCTACACAGAGAAACTTTGTCTTGAAAAATGGAAAGAAAGAAGGAAAGAAAGAAAGAAAGAAAGAAAGAAAGAAAGAAAGAAAGAAAGAAAGAAAGAAAGAAAGGAAGGAAGGAAGGAAGGAAGGAAGGAAAGAAAGAAAGAAAAAAGAAAGAAAGAAAAGAAAGACATCAATGATCAATGGTGACCTCTGCACACAACCTCTGGCCTGCACATACCTGTGCACAAAAATACAAACACACACACACACACACACACACACACACACACACACACACACACACACACACACACCCCTCAGCTGGACCTGAAAAATCTGTATTTTTAACAAATACAGTAGGTAGTTTTATCGTAGCTAGTCAAAGAACCTTGTGAAACATTGCCACACAGCGTTTTTCTTCCACCCTGCTATTACATTATTTGGAATCCTTGCATTATGAATCTTCCCAGAATCTCTCTGGAGTGCTTTCTGCATGCTCTATTTAACCTCCACTTATGTTCTCTAGCCTAACCCCATCTCATTAGCCTGATCTAGAAAATAGCATACAGTCCTGACACTATTTCTCCATATTTCCACCTCTGGGCTCTTCACGCATGCATTTTCTTTGGAAAGCACAAGAAACTGCACCTTTTCTCAGAGCTTAGCTTTCAGCCTTCAGCCTTCCTTCCTTCAATCAGTTTGGGAGCAGGAGCCACTTTAAGTAAATGCACAGGCTGTTTCTTTACTCAAACCTCCCACCTATCAAGAAAAGCATTATCAAAACCTTTGGTGTCCTTAATATTACTCTGCACGGTAGACAAGAAAACAAAAGAAGGCTCTCAAGCTGGTCCATTTAGCATCTTATTGGCAGCTAAAAAAAAAAAAAAAAAAAAAAAAAAAAACTTGCCAATGAAAAGCTGCAATTGTCTTTTCTTGAAAATTCACGATTGTCTGTTGATATGAACTATACAAGTTGTCACTGAGATGGCTATAGTCCGTCCTCTTGACTGTAATCTCCATTATCCTGCCAAGTAACCTTGGCGTGTATTCCAAACCCCACAGAATAAACAGTCATTAAGATAAATCACCAAACACTTTGGTGCCAGCCACCGCTGTTCAGATTCCTTCCTTCGTCCCTCATTCCCCCCTCGCTCTTGTCCTCATCTTCCTTCTCCTCTCTTTTCTTTTCTCTCCCTCCTATCCCTCTCTGTCTATTTCACTACGTACCCTAGTCTAACCACATAATGAAAATCCTGGTGACTGAATATCTCAAGTGCTGGGATGACAGTAATTCACCACCACATATTTTTTATACACAATACTAGTATATTTTTGCATTTGTTTTTGTTTTTAAGGAAGCCCTGCTACATCTTGATTAACAACAGCTCACAGTCTAGATTAGCATATAAGCCTCTGCTTCCTTGTCATGGTGCGCCAACACATGCTCTGTCCCTAAATCCCTAATAAATGTTCTCTGTGCAATCTTGGATTGACTCAGCCACCTCTCAGAAAGTTCCTGTTAGTTCTCATGTACCAGGTCTTGCTGACTCACCCAGAAAACTATCAAGTGTGAATTCACTGGGATAGCCATCCCTATCAGTCAGTGCCTGGGCCAAGCCTTACCTCTGCAATTATTTTGAAAATAAACTTTTTCTTTTTTTAATAATTTTTAAGATTTATTTATTTTATGTATGTAGTGCTCCATCTGCATGTACACCTGCACACCAGAAGAGGGCATCAGATCCCATTATAGATGGCTGTGAGCCCCATATGGTTGCTGGGAATTGAACTCAGGACCTCTGGAAGAGCTGCCAATGCTCTTAACCTCTGAACCATCTCTCCAGCCCGAAAATAAACTTTTTCATATAATATATTCTGATCATAGTTTCCCTTTCTTCCTCTCCTGCCAGATCCTCCCTTCCCATCCAACTACATGCCTTTCTCTCTCTTTAGAAAACAAACAGGTAAACAAACAAATAAACAAACCAGAATTTAAAAAAAAAAAACAGAAAAACCCACAAGGAATACGTACACATGTGTGAACACACACATACACACACACCCCATAAAAACACAAAACTGGACACTATAATATATAAGCAAAGGCCAGTAACATTACAAAAAAAAAATGCCCAAAGTATTATGAGACAAAAAAAAATTCTCCAAAAATACCATTGAGTTAGTTTTGTATTGGTTATCTACTGCTGGGCATGGGGCCTGCCCTAAGTGTAATTTGTACACTCAGTGAGACTCCATTGGAGAAAACTAATTTTGCCTTTTTAAGGAGTTGTCAATTAGGTATCCTGTCTGGATTAGAGATTAGGGGATCATGTCCACCTCCCTTCTCAGCACTGGGACCCCATTTGACTTGGACCTGTTTTTCAGTTCCTATATGTGTCAATCCTGCTGTTCCCTTGGTGTCTTCCATCCCCTCCAGCACATCTGGGATTAACTCTGCTTCTGTTAACATTTGAGACTGGATAAGTCTCTGTTGTGACAGGGCTACACTGTTTTTTTTTTTTTCTGGCCGTTGAGAAGCATAGCTAGATTCTACCCTCTATGTGCTAATGTTACATCAGTACAACCAAAAATATCTCTTGACATTGCCAAATAGCTCCCTAGGGGAAGGTAAGCAAAGCCATCCAATGTTGAGAGCTGTGGTTCTAAGCCAATTAAGTTAGAACTTCTCTGAGTGCAGCATGTTGTACTTTAAAAAAAATACCCCCTGGTGATTCCAACTTGCAGCCAAGGTTAAGTCACTACTTTATAGAGATCATTGAGCCTTAACTTTCTCAGCTCTAAAATGGGGATGATGAGAATATCTGCTCCATAAATATCAAATAAAATAATATGTCTGAAAATAAACGTAGTGTGATATTTTTTCTCCCATCTACTGTGAGACATTTATCCAGGGCTTGTAAAACTGTGGTATGCAGTTTATCTATTTTCGTATAACCTGTGGGCAAGCTAATTTCATAAAAATTATGTTAAATTCAAATTTTGTATCCATATGGTATGATTTGAATATAGCTTGAATGTTATGCTAAGAATTTATGTCTTGGAAGCTTTGTCCCCAATGTGGTGATACTGAGAAGCAGTGGAAACTTTAAGAGGTAAACCTAGTGAGAGGTTACAAGTCTGGCCCCTCTCCATGTCCTCAAGCTTCCTGGTTAAGCACATGACATGTTCTCATCATAATACCCATGATAACATCTACCATGACGTCATGCAAGGAGTCCCTCACCAGAGCCAGCTCTATGTTATTTAAATTTTCAACCTCAAAAATTATAAGCTACTGGACCCACATAAGACTAGGCCTGTGATCAATAAAATATGGATTGGGAATGACTCATGAGACCACATCCTACCTCCTGAACTTATTGACTAAAGTGGATTCTGGAAGAGAGGCAGCTACTGTCTGTGGTGAAGAGCACTTGTTGCTCTTGCAGAGGATGAGGGTTCAATTCCCAGCATCCACATAGTAGCTCACAACTATCTATAACTCCAGTTCCAGGGGATCCAGTGCCACCATCTCACTTCTGGGGACACTGTGCACATGTGATGTACATACATATATGCAAACAAAGCATTTATACACATAGGATAAAATAAATCTAAATTTTTTAAAAAAAGGGAAAACATAATAGAGATTCATCATTGTCTTATCTGAGCCTCTCACAGCCTTGTGACTATAAGCTCCAGTTCCATAAGGACATGAATTCTCTTGTTCTACTTATTACTGTGGCCACAGTGCTTGAAAGATGACTTATACACTAAATGTTTGTTTAATAAATTAATCTAAATCAGGTACCACTATTATGGTCCTTATTCAAATATGGACTCTAAGTCTCAAAGTGGTTAAGTGATGTTTCCACCTAGTAAATGACAGAATTACATCCAAATCCACGTAATTCAAAAACACATCCTTTGTTAGGAAGAAGGAGATATATAGGAGAGAATAATGGAGAAAATATAATCAAAATGGATTATTTACATATGTATGAAACTATGAATATATTGGCAAGTGCAGTGAACTTTCTTTTTTTTTTTTTTTTTTTTTTTTTTGGTTTTTCGAGACAGGGTTTCTCTGTGTAGCTTTGCGCCTTTCCTGGGACTCACTTGGTAGCCCAGGCTGGCCTCGAACTCACAGAGATCCGCCTGGCTCTGCCTCCCGAGTGCTGGGATTAAAGGCGTGCGCCACCACCGCCCGGCACAGTGAACTTTCTTGATGGCATTCAAGAGAGAAAGACTCTGTAAGCCCCATCGTCTTCTCCTGGATGTCTGGGATAGAAACTATGTGGAGAGATGCTCAGTACTGGGGGCTGAATAGGGACTAGGACTCCTCAGCAGCTGAAGGCCTCTCTCTTCCTCTTGTGTTTTTGCTGGGATGTATGGTCCAGGGTTTTTTACTCCTTGGAGGCCATATAGGCCATGAGGTTTACCTCCCTGTGGCTATAGCTGTATTCGTTATCATACCAGGATACCAGGATACCAACCCAGCATCAAAGGTCTAGAGTAAATGTGGTCCTCAGTAGAGTTCAGGATGCCCTTTAGTGGGCCTATGATGGCTATTCTTGACTGTCAACTTGACGACATCTGGAATTAACCAGTATTAACCCAGGTGTATAGACGAATTTCTAAACAGTCCTATTAAATAAGAAACACAGAGCCAAATACAGGGGTGCAAGCCATTGAGATCAGAACAATAGCCACCAACTAACCTTAGCTGTAGCTTCCCAAGAGAGCTTCTTCCTGTCTAATCTGCACCCTTATTGCCTTCCTGTTCTGCCTTCTCATTAGCTCTAAGCCCAGCCACATCACATCATCGCTCCCTGTCTATATAGACCTCCAGGTCTCTATGGTTGCTACTGGGATTAAAGGTGTGTGTCACCATGCTTGGCTGTGTCCTTGAACACACAGAGACTCTGCCTGCCATGTGATTGGATTAAGGTCGTGTGCTACCACTGCCTGACTTCTGTTTATGGCTATGACCTCTGATCTCCAGGCAAACTTTTTTATTAACATACAAATAAAATATCACATTTCAGCACAAATAAAATATCACCACACAGGTACACCTGTGAGGGATTTTTTTCTTAATCATTGAAGTGGGAAGACCCACTTTATTTTATTTTACATTCTAACCAAAGGTTCCCCTTCCTCCCCTCTTCCCAGTACTCCTCACCTCCCCTCCCCCTGCCCCATACACTCCTCCTTCATAGTTTCTCTTCAGATACAGGTAGGCATCCCATGGATATCAGCCATCCATGGTATCTCAAGCTTCAGTGAGACCAGGCACCCCCTCCTCCACCAAGGTTGGATGAAGCAATCTGGCAGGAGGAATAAGTCCCAAAATCAGACAACAGAGTTAGAGACAGCCCCTGCTCTCACTGATGGGAGTTCCCCATGAAGACCAAACTACACAACTGTAACATACATCTGCAGAGGGCCTAGGTCAATCCCGTGGTTATCAGTTCAGTCTCTGTGAGCCCCTATGAGGCCAGGTTATTTGATTCTGTGGGTTTTCTTGTGGTGTCCTTGACCCCTCTGGCTCCTATAATCCTTTCTCCCCCTCTTCCACAGGATTCCCTGAGCTCTGCATAATGTTTGGCTGTGGGTCGCTGCATCTGTTTCCATCAGTTTCCAGGTGAAGCCTTGATGATGACAGTTGGGCTGGGCACCAATCTATGAGTATAACCGTATATCATTAGGAATTTTTTCATTGACTTTTTTGCCATTTGTGTTCAGTTCTATCCTAGGTCTCTGGGGTATCCCACTTCTGGGTCCTGGCCCTCACAGGGAAGCTCCCTCTCAGGGTACGGATCTCCAGCTGCAATTTCTGTTCCATCTTTACGCCAGCACATCTTGTAGGCAGGACAAATTGTATATCAAAGAGTTTTTGCCTGGGTTGGTGTCCCAGATCCTCCACTGAAAGGAAAGACCCCCTTTTTTTGACTCAATGTATTTATTAGTTTTACACATTTTAATTAAAATAGAATTATAACACTCACCCCTTTCCCTTTCTTCCATCCACACCCTCCCATTTCTCTTTCCACTCTCAAGTTCCTAGTCTATTTTTATTTTATTATTATTGTTACATATATTTATATATATGAACAAGTATATAACAACAACCTGCTGAAATTATTCATCTATTGTACATAACAGACCTATGTGTAAGATACATTTACAGAGTGGCACATATAAAAACATACATGTATGTTGATATATATTCCACCAGTGAAACCAAGGGATTTTAAGAATTAAATCTTTTTACCAATCAGAATTTTTAAAAGTTGAGGATAATAAGCAGTATTTTCACAGCTATTTTATTTTATTAACTCTTCATTTTTTAAGTTTTTTTTCATTTTACATACCAATTTCAGTTCCCCCTCCCTCCCCTCCTCTCACCTCCCCCACCTCCCCCCATCCACTCCTCAGAGAGGATAAGGCCTCCCTTGGGGAGTCAACAACGTCTGACATACTAACTTGAGGCAGGCCCAAGCCCCTTCCCCCTGTGTCAAGGCTGAGCAAGGTATCTCACCCCAGGGAATGTGTTCCAAAAAGCCACTTCATGCACCCAGGATAAGTCCTGGGGAAAGACTCACTTTTAATCCAGATCTTTTGGAGCAGGAAGATCCAGCTCTAATCTGGGCCACACCTTCTGGTAGCAGTCTATATAAATGACATGGAAGAAAGAAGTTTTGCTCTTTGCCTGCTTGCCCTCATCGTTCTAGCAAGTCCATTCCTTCACTGGCATTAGAGCCTACTTCTTCAGGATTCTGGTATAGACTGAAGACCAGCTGAGACATCCAGACAAACACAGAGACATCAGCAGAAGGGGAAGCTATGATGATCTTTCTTTTGGCTCCACCCTTCAAGTGGACCCCAGCCTTCTCCATGGTGGTCAAAACACCATTAGACTCCACAACGTACTCAGCACCAACATCACCCTACTTGATGTTGGCAGGATCCCAGTCCTGGAAGATAGAGATGGCCTTCCCATTAATGACAAGTTTTCCATTCTCAGCCTTAATTGTGCCATGGAACTTGCTGTGGGTAAGGTCATACTGGGACATGACAACTATGTAGTTGAGGTCAGTGAAGGGGTCATTGGCAGCAAAATTATCTACTTTGCCAGAGTTGAAGACAGCCCTGTTAACTGGGCACCCAATACAACCAAATTCAATCCGTCTAACCTTCACCATCATGTCTCAGGGAGAAGGCTGGCAGCATAAGAAAATGTGGTTGTCTCTGGAAAGGGGAGGAGCAGGAGCCTGTATTTTTAAAATTAAACTTTAAATTCATTTCTGTTATTTTAACTGTGTAGACATGCAACTTTCAAAGTTCCTAAAATATAGAACATAATGGAGTTTTAAATTTTATTTATTTTTTAACGTTATACATATGATTATTTTGCCTGTATACATGTATGCGCACCATTTGCGCATCTGGTGCATCCAGAGACCAGAAGAGGGCATCAGATACTCTGAATCTGAAGTCACAGAGGGTTGTGAGCTGTTGTGTGGGTGCTGGAAAAGGAACCTGAGTTCTCTGGAAGAGCAGCCAGTGCTCTTAACTGAGCTATCTCTCCAGATCCTCCTCTTTTTCTCTGGCAAGATTTTCCCAGGCCCAAGATATTTTTATAGAGATTATTGGAACTAAATAAACTTCAAATGTGAAGAAGAACTAAGATCAGGAATAGAAATGAGCTTAAAAATAAAAAGGGATTCCCAAACCATCTGTACTTTAAATTATTGTGAAATTTTACAGGCATTTCCATTGATGTTAGGAAGAAGGCAAGAATAAATTTGCCAAGAATATCTTCTTGTCACCATCATACATTATTAAACTGAAGGTCACAGACAAGGCAATAAGACAGGAAAATAACTAAATATGTTAGAAATGAGCCAGGCAGTAGTGATACATACCTTTAATCCCAGCACTTGGGAGGCAGAGGTATATGAATCTCTGAGTTCGAGACCAGCCTGGTTTACAGAGTGAGTTCAACGGCAGCCAGGGCTGTTACACAGAGAAACTCTGTGTTGAAAAACACACACACACACACACACACACACACACACACACACACACACACACATATATATATATGAATTGAAAAGGACTATATAATTACGATGATGAATCTTCACTGACAACTTGACTGTATTTAGAATCACCAATCAAGCAGAAGCATGTGGGGCTCTGTGAGTTTGAGATCAGCCTCATCTGCATAGTGAGTTCCAAGACAGCCATGGCTACATAGTGA
Organism: Peromyscus eremicus; assembly: GCF_949786415.1. NCBI lineage: Eukaryota > Metazoa > Chordata > Mammalia > Rodentia > Cricetidae > Peromyscus > Peromyscus eremicus. Next base: position 103,809,794 of record NC_081439.1, read on the forward strand.
GACCTTGTCTCAGAAAGAAAAAAACAGAATCGTTCGCAAGCATGTATGTCTATAACAGTGTTTTCAGAAAGTTTTAAGTAAAGATGAAAGACACACCCTGAATGTGGGTAGCCCCAACCAATGTTCTTGAGTCTTTTGGTGAATATTATTTTAAGGTGTGTTACTTTTGTTTATGTTGCATTTGTTTAACTCTTTGGAGCTGTGTTACTATGCCTGTGTAAAACATCTGATGGTTTAATAAAGAACTGGCCAATAGCAAAGCAGGAGAAAGGATAGTGGTGCTGGCAGGCAGAGAGTATACATAGAAGGAGAAAACTGGGAGGAGTGATCTAAGATGGAGAAGGAGCCAGAGAAGGGGAGGACATCAGGGACCAGCCACCCAGCTACACAACCAGCAAGCCACAGAGTAAAAGTAAGATTTACAGAAGTAAGAGAATGGGAAAAGCCCAGAGGCAAAGGTGGTTGGGATAATTTAAGATAAAGAAAGCTGTCAAGAAACAAGCCAAGCTAAGGCCAGTCATTTATAAGTAAGAATAAGCCTCTATGTGTGATTTACTTGGGAGCTGGGTGGCAGAGACCCACAAAAGACCAAAGACCAAACAACAACAGAGGTCCACAGATGAGTAAATCAGGGAAAGTGAGCTAAGCATTCATGTATCTCTTTCAGACTTGCTTGGGGAGGGGAGGAGGATTGCAATGCTATGCCCTTAAAATACTCAATTACACAAGTTAAAAACCTTTTCGAGTGCCAAGGAGACAGATGTTATGAAGTTTGTTCTTGCCCCAGAAACAATGAAAATCTGAGCTTGATAACTTGCAGCCATGTAAAAGAGGACAGGGAAGCATATTTGTACCTTTAGACAGATACAAGTAGATCCCTGGCGCTCTACATTTAATGTGGTGCTTAAAGCTGTGTGGCCACCACACCCAGCACACACATTTTCCTACATCCTGGGTGGATGAATGTATAGTCAGAAGTCTGGACATCTAAAATACTTTGCAGGTGGGCATCCATTCTGTTTCTCCAGTATGAGCAGTACTGGCAGGGCAGAGGAAGAACTGAACAGAAGGCAGGAATGACTGCTATGGCAAAAAGAGGGGGCTGTACTTTGAAGGCTGGCAGAAGGAACTATGAGTCAAATACAAGTACAGAATCCCCCAAGGGTAAAGCAACAGATTCTCTCCTAACACTTCTAGAGGGAGACTGGCCCTACTGACACCTTCATTTAAGTGAAGTGAAACTTATTTCAGACTTCTGGCATGAAGAACAATATGGGAATGATGTGTGTGATTTTAAATCATTAACCTTGTACAACTTTGTACCACCAGCCTGAGGATTTGACAGTGGATGAGATGAGACCACTAGCACCCCAGTCATCCAAATTCTAATTTGTCTATGAATGTCTTACATGATGTAGGGAAATTTTTAGTATTATAAATATTGACCCTTGAGAACGGGAGAGGGGGTGCTACATCTGTCACATAACAAAATGAGAAGCACTTCTGCTGCCTCTGAGCTACAATTACCTCAGGGACAAACATCTGTGCCATTGAAAACTAGTCTTTTCATGAAACAACATTTTTAATTAAAAGAATTAGTGGCAGGCCAAACATGGAGGCACACAACTGTAATCCCATCACTCAGAAGGCTGAAATGGGAAGAACATAAGACTCAAGAGATACAGCATATCTTAGTTAGTTTTCTATTGCTGTGAAGAGACATCATGTGACCAAGATATATTATGAAAACAATCATTTAACTTGGGGATTGCATACTCTTTCACGGTGTAAGTCCGTGATCATCATGGCAGGAAGTATGGTGGCAGGCAGGCAGGCATGGTGCTAGAGCAGTAGCTGAGTGACACACTTCCTAATTCTTCCAAAATAGTCCACCAACTGTGAACCAAACATTCAAATATTGAGTTTATGGGGGCCATTCTCATTGAAACCACCACACAGCAATACCTTATCTTAAAACAAACAAACAAACAAAAAAACAGAATCACTAACAATTTTTGGTTATTCAGTTTGGAGATTTTTAGCAAATATTTCTCTAAAATTAACAAAAATAAACCTGTCACTTCAAAGAAGGTAAATTAACAGAGTTAACAAAAATTTTTTCAAGCTTTCAAGTAAAAATTAGAATTTTAGAAAACTTGTATGTGTCACTATTATCACTATTAACTTTATAGCTTTCATGACACAAATATATTCCTGATAAAATCTAGTAACAAGTTTGATTTTTATTCTATATCATAAAAATATGTCACTATTTGGGAGGTCTAAATAGCCTAGTGAAATAACATTTTTCGAATATCAATCCATAATATTGCAAAAACATGCATGAATAAAAACTCCATTTTAAACAAGGAGTAGCTAGAGAATTTTTTTCTGTATGAGGACTCAAAATGTTCATTATACAGTCTCAGGTTCTATATTGGAACTATCCTCAAAGAAATGTCCCTTGTCCTATTTTGGAATGTTATGAAACAATACTCACAAGTTCCTAAACAGGCTACTAAAATGCTTTTGTCTTTTAAGCATAACATTACAGCAGAGTGATACAAAAGCAGATAAAATAATCTAGCTCTTTCTATTAAGCTAAACATCAAAGAGATTTGCAATAAAATGAATCAATGTTATTTCTTCCACTAAATATTCTTTTTTTGTGGAAGTAATTTTCTTTTTATAATTTAAATTTAATTTTTAAAGTTGCATAAAAGACAGTTTAATTTTCATATATATACATATATATCATATATTAATACAACATACATTTCTCTGTTTTCATTGAACCTAATAAGAACCTTTATTATTTAAAGAACTGTTCTGCTAGAGTAAAACCAAGTTCCTTCACAGAGAACCACTTTTCAGAAGCCACCTCACTCAACTTTTCCAGTGTTTCTTCATCTGCTTTTCAGACTCTTCACTTGAAGTCTTTGCCTATCTAAAACACTGATGGTATAATGAAGGGCTGAATGGCCAGTAGCAAGGCAGGAGAAAGAATAGGTAGGACTGACAGGCAAAGAAAATAAATAGAAGGAGAAACCTAGAAAGAGAAAGAAGAAGGAGCAAGAGAACAAGGAGAGGAAGATGCTAAGGGCCAGCCACCCAGCCACATAGCCAGCCATGGGCTAAGAGTGAAAGTAAGATTTACAGAAGTAAGAGAAAGGAAAAAGCCCAGAGGCAAAAGATAAATGGGATAAATTAAAGTTAAGAAAAGCTGGCAAGAAACAAGCCAAGCTAAGGCCTGGCATTTGTAATTAAGAATAAGCCTCTGTGTGTGATTTATTTGGGAGCTGGGTGGTGGGCCCCCCAAAGAGCTGAAAGAGAAAGATCAAAAACAAACAACAATGCTGAATTGTGTGGAAATTCTATTCTTAGTTCTTTAGGGAAACTCCCTACTGATTTCCATAGAAAATCCACAGAAATCAGTATACTAGATTATATCTCCATCAGTAATGTTTAAGGTTCCTCTTTTCCCACTTCCTCATCCATATTTATCATTTGTTTGTTTGTTTATTTGTTTGTTTTTGTTTGTTGTCATATCCATTTTGACTGTGGTGAGATAGAATTTCAGTGTAATTTTAAACTGCATTTCTCTGATGGCTAAGGATGTTTAACCCTTTTTCAAGGATTAAATGGTCAGTTGTATTTCTCCTTTTGAGAAAAATCTATTTGGATCATTCATCTATTATTTGAATAATTTTATCTTTGTGTTTAGTTTTGTAGGACTTTATATGTTCTAGATATTAATCACCTCTTTCCCATTATATCTCTGTATATTAATGCCAGTGAAGGAATGAACTTGCCAGTGAGAGTGAGGGCAAGCAGGCAAAGAGCAAAAGTTTCCTTCTCCCATGTCTTTATATTGGCTGCCACCAGAAGGTACAGCCCAGATTAAATGTGGATCTTCCTACCTCAAAAGATCCAGATTTAGGGTGAGGTCTTCCCACTTCAAATGATCTAATTGAGAAAACTCCCTCACAGGTGTACTCAGCCACTTGGGTCTTAGTTAATTCCAGATGTAGTCAAGTGAATGACCAAGAATAAAAATTACAATGTGTGGTCTTCAAGGATTTCATAAAAGGAACAAAAGCTCAATTTCATTCAGTATAATGTTGTCAAAGCTCATCCTTATTATACCATGTGTTAGCACTTTATTGCTGTTTTGGAAAAATCATATTCCATTGTATGAATTTTGTTTATTAAGTTAATTGAACACCAGGATTTTATTCACTTTTTTTAAAAGATTTACTTTTAATTATTCATTTATGTGTATGTGGGTGTGTCTTTTTGTATATGTGTATGCAGGTGTAGCTGGTGGTTTTCTCCAGTCCTGCCTGGCCCACAGTCAGAACAAATCTCTCACACCCACCAGTTCCACAGCCCCTCAGTCCCAACCACGTAAACACAGAGACTTATATTGCTTACAAACTGTATGGCTGTGGCAGGCTTCTTATTATCTAGTTCTTCTATCTTAAATTAACCTATTTGTATAAATCTATACCTTGTCACATTGCTCGTGGCTTACCAGTATCTTACATGTTGGTACTCATGGCAGTGGCTGGCAGCATCTCCTGACTCAGCCTTCCTGTTCCCAGAATTTTCTTCTCTGCTTGTCCCCCCTATACTTCCTGCCTGGCTACTGGCCAATCAGCATTTTATTTATACAGAGCAATATATATCCACAGCATGCAAGTGCCTGTGGAGGCCAGAAATTTGGATCTCCAAGATCTGAGTTACAGGTGGTTGTGAACTGCCATATGTGGGTGCTGGGACCCTAACACAAGTTTTCTGTAAGAGCAGCAATCATTCTTAACTACTAAGCTATCTCTCCAGCCACTTACTTTTTGAGAAATATGACTTATGGTATTATGAACATTTGCATGCAGGTATATATCTAGGAACGGAATTGGTGGGTAAAAGGATAATATTATTTAAGAATAGTCAGATTATTTTTGCATTTTTGAAGTTGGCCCTAACATATGTTGTCACAAACAACATATAAAAATTATTATTTCTCAATATCCTAGATAATATTTGTTACTATATTTCCTATTATAGCCATCTCAGTGGTATTGATGTGCATTTTGCTGTTAGCTAATGATGTTGAATCATTTGTTGTATGTTTATCTTCAGGATAATATCTATTTAGATTCATTGTCCATTTTCAGTTGGGTTGTGTGTCTTTTCACTATTTATATGTATTTATTAGTTTTATCATTTATGGGTATTTAATATAAATCAAATATTTTATATATAAAATTTTTGAGTTTTAAGTCCTGAATCTTTTTTTTAAAGATTTATTTATTATGTATACAATGTTCTGTTTTCATGTACCTCTGCAGGCCAGAAGAGGGAACCAGATCTCATTACAGATGGTAGTGAGCCACCATGTGGGTGCTGGGAATTGAACTCAGAATCTCTGGAAGAACAGCTAGTGTTCTTAACCTCTGAGCCATCTCTCCAGCCCATAAGTCCTGAATCTTTCAATGAATCCCATATATATATATATATATATATATATATATATATATATATATATATATATATAAATTTTATTCATTTTATATACCAACCACAGATGCCCCTCTCATTCATCCTCCCCATCACCCCCCACCTTCCCCTCTGGCCTACTCCCCCATCCCATCCTCCAAAAGGGTAAGTCCTCCCATGGGGAGTCAGCAAAGCCTGGTATATTCAGTTGAGGCAGGACCAAGCCCCTCCCCCCCTGCATCAAGGCTGAGCAAGGTGTCTAACCATAGCTAATGGGATCCAGAAAGCCATCTCATGCACCAGGGATGGATCCTGATCCCACTTCCAGGGGCCATCAAACAGACCCAGCTGCATAACCGTCCCCCTATGCAGAGGGCGTAGTCTGGTCCCATGAAGGTTCCACCACTGTCAGTCTAAAGTTCATGAGTTTCTATGGCTCCATTCAGTTGTCTCTGAAGATTTCCCCATCATGATCGTGGCTCCCTTTGATCATACAGTCCCTCTTCCCTCTCTTCGACTGGACTCCTAGTGCTGGGCCTGGTGCATGGTTGTGGATCTCTGCCTCTGCTTACATTAGTTACTTGATGAAGGCTCTATGATGACAGTTAGGTTATTCTGTGCTGATATTTTAATTGTGCTGAAATGTGATTTTATTTGTATGTTAATAATAAAAGTTTGCCTGGAGATCAGAGGTCATAGCGAGCCAGGAACAAAAGTCAGGTGGTGGTAGCCCACACCCTTAATTCAATCACATGGCAGGAAGAGTCTCTGTGTGGTCAAGGACATAGCCAAGAGTGGTGACATGAGCCTTTAATCCCAGTACGAACCAACCATAGAGACCTGGAGGTCTGTATAGACAGGCAGTGATGAGGAAGTCATGTGGCTGGGCTTAGAGCCAATGAGAAGGCAAAACAAGAAAACAATAAACATACAAGTCAGACAGGAAGAAGCTCTCTCTGGGGAAGCGATGACGGTGAGGTGGTAAGATAAGGTAGCTGTGACTCTTTGCTAATTCTCCAATCTCTTTGGCTATTACCCCTGTATTTGGCTCTGTGTTTCTTATTTACTAAGACTGTTTAGAAATTTGTCTACAGTATTCACCAATGTGATTAACAGAGTAGGCCAGTTCAGGCACCCTCACCACTATTGCTAGTAGTCTCATCTGGGGTCATCTTTGTGGATTCCTGGGAACTTCCCTAGTACCAGGTTTCTCCCTTACCCTATAATGTGTATCTCTATAAAGATATCTCTTTCATTGCTCTCCCACTCTGTCCCTCCCTCAACTTTGTATAATGTTTATCTTGCATTTTACAGTTGAAAAACTTCTGTGTAATACAATCATTTCCTGAAAAATAAAAACTTCCTGGGTGACAGGAAATTCTGCCATCTTGAACTGCTCTTTTTCTGGTTTTGTACTTCTTTTGATAAATTTGCTCCTAAATACTTCCATATTTTTGATGGTGTTGAATTATGTTCTTAATCTTTGATTTGCTTACTTTTACTGTACAGAAATACAATTGACTTCTGTATGTTAATCCTGTACTTTACATCTTGGGGCAAAGTTCATTAAGATGCAGGATGTTCTAAAGGAAACAGACTTTGCTGCAGGAAAAATCCTTAAGCTCAGGGAGTAACAACTCAGAAGCTTCAGGAATTCCATGAAACAGATGAAATGCACTGGACACCATTCTTCCCAAGCAGTAATACTACTGTGACACACATTCAAATAAGCCATGCTGCCTCAAAAAGGCTCAGACCATCTGAGCTTCCTGGAAGGAGCAGATACCTGCCAAGCTGTAGATGAGGTATAACAAACTATAAGCTACCTAGAAAGCACACCTTCCAATTGGTTAAGCTCCCTGCTGGCTGTGCAGTGTGCTCCAGGTTTCCAGCTTTTATGAGCTGCCATCCATGCTGTGGTGGATTTTGGTGATACAGTTTTATTTGAGTAATTTCAGCTCCTATAAGAAACTCCTTGCCCATACTCCTGTCTGTAACTCCAATAAATTCATTGTGTCACCAAGTTGGACTAGGGTTGTATCCTTACTTTGTTTTGTGTTGACTCCCTGTCTAAGTAGACATTTATTCATCTCCTCAGAAATATTGTCAAAAATATTAGAGAAAGTGAATGTATTTTACTTGCCTTATAACACCCAGCTAAATAGGAATAGAGCTTGGGCTTTCTATTTTTCTTAATTTATTGAGATCATAATACAATGATACCATTCTCCATTCCCTTTTCTCCCTCCAAATACTCTCATATACCCCTTCTTGTTCTAGTTCAAATTCAGCCAGCAGTTTCCCCTGGATCCACAGCACCATCTCCACTGCTGCTTCGCCCTTGCGTGCTCAGCCTCTACTACCTGTCCCAACTCTTTTAAATCATCATCCTTAAAACATCTCAGCCCTCTGCGATTTCCCTGCTGAGGCTCCTCCATGGCAGAAAGTGCGCATAGACCTGTTACTCTCACTGGCTCTCCCAGCTGTGGGTAATGCAATGATGCCCCTCAGGTCTCAGCTATGCCGGGCCTGAAGAGCTGCTGCTGTTGCTACTGTTGTTGCTGCTGCATGGTGGTGAGCAGGCAGAGATGGAGCTGGCAAGGTAGCCGAGAATTCTCCATCTTGCAGGCAACAGGAAGTTGACTGAGACACTGAGTGGTATTCTGAGCATAGGAAACCTCAGAGCCCACCCCCACAGTGACACAGTTCCTCCAACAAAGCCACATCTACTTCAACAAAGCCACACCTCCTAATAGTGCCAATTTATTGTAGCACGAATCTTAAAAGGTCTTATTAAATTAAAAAAAAAAACATGGAGCCAGTTATTGGGGTGAACACTGAAAGATCAGAGAGACAGAACAAGCCACAGCTAACCTCACCTTGCCAACTCCTCAGCCAATCTTGTTTCCTCAAACTGGAAGCCTCTGTGTCCTCATCTAAATAGATCGCAGCTGAACTGCTGCTAGAAGCCTAAAAGCTTAACAAACTTAGTTCCTGGTTTTCACGCCTTATATATCTTTCTGCTTCCTGCCATCACTTCCTGGGATTAAGGCATGTGTCACCATACCTGGCTGTTTCCAGAGTGGATTTGAACTCACAGAGATCCAGATGGATCTCTGCCTAAAGGTGTGTGCTACCACTGCCTAAACCTATGTTTAATATAGTGGCTTTTCTGTTCTGTGACCCCCAGATGAGTTTATTGGGGTGTACAATATATCAACCACAATTTATCCTCTTACTTCATTTATTAGTTCTGACCATTTTTTAGTATATTCCTTTGAATTTTCTACATACAAAATCATATGCTCTGTAGCTTTTCTTCTTTCTTTACTTTTTAGATGTTTTATATTTCACTATTTTGTCTTTTTCCATAAATATACCTTAAATACATGATTAACTAGAAGTAGTAAAAATAGAAATGGTAGTAATGGGGCTAGAGAGATTGCTCAGTGCTTAAGAACAGGGTGTGCTATTGTAGAGGACCCAAGTTCAATTCCCAGCATCCCCATGGTTGCTCGCAATTGTCTGTAACTCCAGTCCTAGTGGATCTAACACTTTCTTCTGGCCTCCTTGGGCACTGCACATATGTGATGCACAGAATCCATGCAGGCAAAATACCCATACACATAAAATAGAAATTTTCACTGCCTGTGGCCCAGCCTCCAACAGCTCAGGGCTCAAAGGGAATCCACAGAGTCAGCATACTAAGATTTCCTTATCTGAGGGGGTAAGGGAAAATATACTCACACTTTCTTGACAGTTTACTTCTGTATTCTTTATTCTGTGTTCTATATTCTCTTTCTTATCTTTATCCAGAAATGTCCCTTCTGTCTCTCTTGATGTTTTCCTTCTCACTCTTTTGATGTTTTCCTTCTAATTCTCTCATTCTTGATGTTTTCCTTCTCCTATCTTTATTCGTGATGTTTTCCTTCGAATTCCTTCTAACTTTTTATTCTTGATGTTTTCCTTCTAATTCTCTTATTGTTTTCCTCCTAATTATCTCATTTTGATGTTTTCCTTTTCCTTCTTCAAACTCTATCTTTACTTCTTCCCTTACAGCTTATATACACCAGCAAAATCTTTCAGGCATTATAAAAATTACAGTGTGGTTACATTCTATTTTTCCAGTGAATGATTACAATGAATACAAGTAAAAAAACAGCATGTTTTCCATATCCTTTACATAATTAAACAATTTATGTATTACAGGTGAAAAACAAGTTGTCCCAAGAACCCACATACATTCATACCCAAGTAATATGTTATAGATTGACAAAGTAAGCAAGAAAAGTATTTTTGTCAGCCAGTTCTCTTACTGGCGGGCTGCATATTGTGGTTACAAAGAAAGAACCAATCATTTTATTATTTATCTTGAAAGGTAATCTTATAAGAAATCTTAAAGGAATTACAATCCTAAACTTTTATACATGAAAAACAATCAGTCAGCTCTACTTTAAATCTTTAGTGTGCATACCTAATCATTAATAGTTTTTTTAATATCAGGAGATTAAGGGCAGAAATGTGTATAAGGAATTAATCATCACCTTTGGTTATCAACCAATCCTAGCAAGAAAGGTACATCAGCTAATAATTGGGCTACTTTGTTCTTATTCACTGACCTTACGGAGTTCCTCACTCAACTATCTGCCTTTCTAAAACTTTAGATTGTCTTGGGTATTTTACCTCAAAGCTATTTAACAAAAACACCCTACTCTAACTTTAAGTTATTTTCAAAGCTTTGTTTCAGCTATGATGCACACCAAAACCTGTGAATACACCTCCCAACGTTAAGATTTAAAGAATTTAAACTAGCTGGGCTACTAGAACTCAGTTGTTTTCCTTAATTATTAACCTAAGCCACAGTTTATATGGCTCCTCAATAGAAACTCATGTGTTCTCACTGTGTGACACTTCCTTGTTTTATTTTTATCATCAAAACTCTATTTAAACTAACATTATTATTATCAATTAGACAGTACAGCTTAGAAAGAAATAACCTTCATAACAACCCACGGGTAAAAATGCCCAGTAGAAACGGATGTTTCCATGAGATAAACACACTATATCACAGGCAATGGGAATCTCCCCACACCCATTTACACCATGCCAGATGCCAGAGAAAGATAGCAGTGGCAAACATGTAAAGACATAGCAGAAGCAAAATACATTCTGGGGTCTGGGGTCTTGGGACCTTGCTTATCCAAGATTCACCCATCAGGGATTTGCCTCCTGCTGGGCTGATACCTGAAGTCACTTACCATCTGTTGCTCCTCTGACATGGCCACCAGCAAGAAATAAATGATAGTAATGTTCCTGTACTTTGTGGGAAATCTCAATTGTTTATGGTCTTTGTTAGTTGCTCATATCACATGTAAACTACATTATGACTATAGATCAGTTACAGCTGTGCTTATTCCTTAACTTTACTCCATAGATATGGATGTTTTCTCATTTTAGGACAAATAGGAGGCCTTAACTTAGCTGGAATGTCCTACTCTCTTAGTAGATATCAAATACAAGAAGCCATAGCTTGGATGGACAAAGAAAATCTAGCATATATAGACAATGGAATAATATTCAGCCCCAAAGACCAAAATTATATCATTTTTGGAAAAATGGAACATAAAGGCATCATGCTAAGAGAAATAAACCAAATACAGAAAAACAAATACAATATGTTTTCTTGTATATCTGGATTTTTTAAACAAAAAGACTATTGATCAAAGGAAAGGAACAGAGGAAGAAGTTGTGATGAAGTAGGGAAATAGAGGGACAAATATGATCAATGTATGTTATATACATCTATAAACTATCACAATGAAGCTCATTTTGTACAATGAATATATACCAATAAAATCATAAACTGTAAAACATTACAATAATAGATGTTGGAGTGATGGCTCAGCAGTTAAGAGTACTTTCTGCTCTTGCAAAGGATGGCAATTTGATTCCCAGCACCCATATGGTGGCGCAAAACCATCTGTAACTCAAGTTGCAGGAGATCCAATGCCTTCTTCTGACCTCTGTGGACACCGTAAACATGTGGTGCACAGACATACATGCAGACAAAATGCCCATACATATAAAATAAAAATAAATCTTAAAAAATAAAAGTAAACAAAACAACAAAAAGACCCAACAAACCACATAATCACATAAAATTTCTACTCAGATGTGCCACATGTCACATGGTTTCCCCAGTCTAACCAGACCTAGGAACTGGAATATCTACAACATAGTAGCACTGTTTCTTTGAACATTTTTTTTCAGTTCCTTTGAACATTTTTTTTTGCAGTGCAACGGCAAGAAGCCACCTGTAGTGAGTGCTGTCTAAGTTTATGACTTTTAGAACCAGCTGCCTGGATTTTCCTATCTTCAGGAAATCAAAACCAATAAGATACCTGACTCAATTCATCCCACAAGAGGCACAGCAAGTACTCTGGGAATGGACAGTGATATATAATCATCTTTGTGTTTGTTTCTGAGACAAGTCTCACTAGGTAGCCCTGGCTGATCACAGACTCAAGATCCTTGGTCTTCACCTTCACAGTGCTATGATTTAGAAAAGGTGGGGAGCAAATGTCATTCATCCTACCACTTGTAATTTCTACTACTTCTAAAAATTATGGAAATTTCTTAATAAGTTCAATTGAATATATTACTACAGAAATACATTGAGAGCAGGTTTCTTTCTGTGCTCAAGATCACTCTTTAGAAGTTGTCCAAGGTTACAGAGAAGATTGTCCTGGAGGAAAACACCCCAGAACTTGAAAATAAGGGAAAATGATGAGTACATCACTTGTTAAGTATAATGGCAGCATATTTTCTTCTAAGCTTGACTGCCAGCCAGCAGACTGACTCAATGTTTTTAATTTTCACTAAGTATCGACAACTAATTTGAGCCAGAGGATATTAGTCTCATAAAATTAAAAGTTAACTTCCAGATACTAATGATTTGCTTTGGCTTGCAGTCAACTCAAAAAGCTTCAATGTATTGCACACACACACAAAAAAAAAGTTAGCTAGAATTGAATGTAAATTAGAAATCTTATTTTGGTGCCTTTTTTTCCCCAATTGATGATATGAGTTCATGATCCTCAAATGTTCTTTGCAGTATTCTTGTTTACCTATAGGTTTTTTCTCATTAACTGAATAAAACTGTGAAGCTGGGTATAGTGAAAGATTTAAAGTTTAAGGCTAGCCTGGGCTACATAGTGAGACACTTCCTCAAGAAAAAAATTAAAGACAGCCACCAGGAGATGAGAGGACTGAGAATGTAGAGCCTTAAGTCAGCCTGTCAGACAAAGGACAAAAAGACACCTCCCACGTATACAATACCCAGGAGCCCTTTCTTGTGCTCTAAGTCTTCCCATTTGAGGGACAAGGGAAAAGAACAGAACAGGTTTTGTGATACCTCTGTGAATGCCCCCAAATCTTATGTAGCCTCTTGTAGACTTGTGATCATTTGTAAGTCTCACCATGGCTAAAAAAAAAAGTCTCCAGAACACCCTCCAAAAGACAATATTTTATTCAAATGTTGCATTACCTTTGTGCTTTTATTGACATCTACTCTAAAAAGGTTGACCTGAATTCCTCTCTGTCTAATAATTTAAAAAAGAATAAGAATATATGTTGCACATCTACTTGCTATAAGAGACAAAGAATTTGGATCTTATTTGGGTCAATAAGAAGTCAGAATTCACCTGGACACATCTCATAGAGATGTTTATTGCCATTTGAACTCTGTCATTTGACAACTGTCTGTTGACTTACTTAGTCCCTTAACCAATCAACTTTTTTTAAAATTTCTTCCTGTTTAGGAGTTTTAGTTCCTTGTATACTCTCTATATTAAATTTCTGCCAAATGTTGTAGCAGTTACTTTTCCTGTTGCTGTGATTAAAAAAAAAGATACCCTGACAAAATCAACTTACACGAGAAAGGATTCATTTTGTCTCACAGTTTTAGGGTGTAATTCCTCATGTCAGGAAACTCACAGTGGCAGGAGCTTAAAGCAGCTGATCACATTGCAACCGTAGTCAGGAGGCAGAGAGTGGTGAATGCTGGTGCTCAGCTCACTTTCTCCTTTTTAGATAGTCCATGATGCCCACCCAGGAAATGCTACCACCCACATGTAAAGTGGGTCTTCCCACATCAATTAACCTAATCTAGAAAATCCTTCACAGTCTTGCCCAGAGATTTTCTCCAAGGTAATTAGACCTTTTCCAATTGACTATCAATTTAAACCATTACAGATGTATAGTTAGTAAAGATTTTCTAATTCTGTACAAATTCCTTTTATGTACTGAAGTGTTTTGTTTTTTGTTTTTTTTTTTTGCTGTGCAGTTTTTCAATTTCATGAGATCCCAGCTGTCATTGTTGGTGTGAATTCCTAAACAATCAATCCTTTTCAGGAAGTATTTGCCTATGCCTGTATCTTTTTTTTTTCTTTATTAAGAAATTTTTTATTCATTTTACATACCAACCACAGATTCCCCTCTCATCCCTCCTCCTGCTCCCTGCCCAGCCTTTCCCCTAACCCATCCCCCCATCCCCTCCTCCAAAAAGGTAAGGCCTCCTATGAGGAGTCAGCAAAGCTGAGTACATTCAGTTAAGGCATGTCCAAGACCCTCCCTTCTGCATCAAGGCTGGAAAAGTGTCCCACCCCAGGTAATGGGCTCCAAAAAGCCAGTTCACGCACCAGGGATAGATTCCGATCCCACTGCCAGGGGCCCCTTTAACAGACCAAGCTACACAACTATCTCCCATCTGTAGAGGGCCTAGTCTAATCCCATGTAGGTTCCACAGCTGTTGGTCTAAAGTTCATGAGTTCCTACTAGCTTGGTTCAGTTGTCTCTGTAGATTTCCCCAGGATGATCTTGATGCCCCTTGCTCATAGAATCCCTCCTCACTCTCTCTTTAAATGGACTCCTGGAGCTTGGCCTGGTGCTTGGCTGTGGATCTCTGCATCTGCTTCCATCAGTTACTAGATGAAGGCTCTATGATAACAGGGTATTCACCTATCTGATTACCAGGGTAGGCCAGTTCAGGCACCCTCTCCACTATTGCTAGTAGTCTAAACTGGATTCATCCTTGTGGATTCCTGGGAACTTCCCTAGCACCAGGTTTCTCCCTAACCCCATGATGTCTCCCTCTATCAAGATATCTCGTTCATTGCTCTCCCACTCTGTCCCTCCCCCAGCTCAACCATCCCATTCCCTTATGTTCTCATCCCCCATTCCCTACCCTCTATTGCCCCCACACGCTCCCAGTTTACTCAGGAGATCTCATCTATTTCCCCTTCCCAGGGTGATACATGCATCCCTCTTTGGGTCTTCCTTGTTAGCTAGCTTCTCTGGATCTGTGGATTGTAGTCTGGTTATCCTTTGCTTTATATCTACTATCCATTTATAAGTGAGTACAGACTATGTTTGTCCTTCTGAGTCTGGGTTACCTCACTCAGGATGATATTTTCTAGTTCCATTCATTTGCCTGCAAATTTCATGATGTCATTGTTTTTCTCTGCTGAGTAGTACTCCATTGTATATATGTACCACATTTTCTTTATCCATTCTTCAGTTGAGGGGCATCTAGGTTGTTTCCAGGTTCTGGCTTTTATGAATAATGCTGCTATAAACATAGTTGATCAATCAAGGTAAGATTGAGCATCACTTGGGTATATGCCCAAGAGTGGTATCATTGTGTCTTGAGGTAGATTGATTCCCAATTTTCTGAGAAGTCACCATACTGATTTCCAAAGTGGCTGTATAAGTTTGCACTCCCACCAACAGTGGAGGAGTGTTCCCCTTGCTCCACATCCTCTCCAACATAAGCTGTCTTCAGTGTTTTTGATCTTAGCCTGATCTGACAGGTATAAGATGGTATCTCAGAGTTGTTTTGATTTGTATTTCCCTGATGACTAAGGATGTTGAAAAATTCCTTAAATGTCTTTTGTATGCCTATATCTTAACACATTTTTCCTACTATTTTCATCCATTAGTTTCAGAATTTAGGGTCTTACATTAAGGTCATTGATACATTTGAAGCTGATTTTTTTGTACAGAGTGAGAACTAGGCATCTAGTTTCATTATTTTGTATGTGTTTACTTGGTTTTCCCAGCACCATTTGTTGAATAGGTTGTGTTTTCCCCAATGTATTACTTTTAGCATTTTTACCAAAAACAGATGGCTGTGTTTGCATAGCTTTATAGCTGTGTCCTGTATTCCATTCTATTGATCTGTATCTATTTATGTGCCAGTAGTAGGATGATTTTATTACTACAGCTCTGCAGGATAACTTGAAATTAGGCATGGTGCTATCTTCAGCATTATTCTTTTTACTAAAGTTTGCTTAGGATGTCCAGATTCTATTGTGATTCCATATGAATTTTTTCATTGTTTTCTGTATTTCTGTGAAGAATTGTTCTGGAAATTTGGTTTGTGATTGCACTGAACCTGCAAATTGAAAATAAAAATCTTCTCCAGGGGGTGGGAGACAAGCAGAGTGGCATAAATTCCTGCATTTGTGTTTGGGTATAACAGCCTTGTAAGTGTTGTTAGATTATCAGTTGGTTAAAGAAAGCAACTACATTCAGCCCTATGACAGAAGATGAGAGAGTTGTAGAGTCACAAATGTCAGAAGAGTGCATCCAAGCTGTCTGAGGTAAGCTGATCAGCAGCTTGCAGCAATCAAAAGATCAAGGGGAAGACAATGGAAAAAGGCAGGTTAGCACTACAATGGATGGATGAGCCCAGTCTTATGTAGGTTTTGTGCTGTAGTGAGTTCACAAGTGCAAAGGCCATGCTGTGTACAGAATAAGTCTTTTTACAATGTACCACCTTATCTCCCAGTAACTCTTGAATGGAGTTCTTTTCCCAATTTCTTCCTCAGCCTTTTTGCTTTTGTATGTTACTGATGTGTCCTGTGAGTTTGCTCAAAGTATTTATCAGCTCTAAGAGTTTTCTGGTTGAGTCTTTAGAATCTCTTATAGATAGAATCATATGAGATGCAAATAAGGATATCTTGATGTCTTCCTTTCCTATTTGAAACTCTTTTATAACTTTCTCTTGTCTTAATGCTCTATCTTTCCAACAAACCGGCTAGGTCTTTGTTTCTTTGATTCTGGGTTGTTTTTGTTGTTGTTGTGGTGGTGGTGGTGGTGGTTGTTTTTTGTGTATGTGTTTTGTTGTTTTTTATTTGTTTTATTTCATTTGAGAAAGGGTATCTTGTTGTAGAATATTATTTTAATTAGGCAAAGATGTGTTAAATTAATTATGCTGCAGAATATTACTTTAACTGTGTGGGGCTAGAGAGATGGCTCAGAGGTTAAGAGCACTGACTGCTCTTCCAGAGGTCCTGAGTTCAATTCCCAGCAACCACATGGTGACTCACAACCATCTGTAATGAGATCTGGTGCCTTCTTCTGGCCTGCAGGGATAACACTGTATATATAATAAATAAATAAATCTTTAACTGTGTAAAAGTGTGTTACTTTTGTTTAGGTTGCATTTGTTTAATTATGAAAAGCTGTTTCACCTTGCCTGCCTATGGCACATGATTGGTCTAATAAAGAGCTGAACAGCCAATATCTGGGAAGAGAAAGGATAGGCAGGGCTAGCAGGGAAAAAGAATAAATAGGAGAGAGAAAGGAAGAATGAGAGGAGAGAATGAGGGACATGCCCAGGGCAAGAAGCCAGGTAGCCACTAGCCAGCAGACATAGAGAAGCAGTGAAAGTAAGATATACAGAAGTAATGTAAAAAGCCCCAAGGCAAAAGGTAGATAAAGAGAAACATGTTAATTTGTTAAAAGAGCTAGCCTGAAAAGGGCTAAGCTAAGGCCGAGCATTCAAAACTAATAAGTCTCTATGTCATGATTTGGGAGCTGGTTGGTGGCCTAAAAGAAAAAGCCTGATACAGTCTCCAGCCCAGGTAGGCCTTGAACTTCCTCGGTAACTGAAGATGTCATTCAATTTCTGGTCATTCTTCCTCCATCTTACAAATGCTGGGATTACAAGCCTATACTGCCAAATCTTTTTTATGCTGTGCTGAGGATCAAAGCCAGGTTGTATGCATCCTAGGCAAACATTCTGCCAGGTGAGCTCTAGCCCTGGTTTCATTGATTCTTTGGTTTTGATACTGTTTTCTCATTTCCATTTCATTCATTTCTGGCCTGATCTTACTCCTTTTGATGTACTAGTTATGAGTTTGGTTTGTTCTTGTTTTTCCAAAGCCCTGAAGTATATCATTATTTATTTAAGATCTCATTTTTAATACAGGCACATGCAGCTGTAAATTTTTTTCTTAGGGTTACTTTGTTGTACCCCATAGGTTTTTGTATTTTGTGTTTTCCTTTTTGTTTGAGTTTAGGATTCCTTTTTGGTTTCTTTAATAATTCATTGTTCAATAATATGTTGTTCAGTCTTCATAAATTTGTGTATTTTCTGTTTTTCTCTTGCTACAGATTTCTAATTTTATTCCACTGTGGTCAGAAAAAATACAAGTAGTTATCTCAATTTTCCTATATTTGTTCATATTTGTTTTTTGTTCTATTATATAATCTATGTTAGAGAAAGTTCTATGAGCTGCTCAAAATAATGTGTATTAGGCAGCGTTTGGATGGAATAGTCTGTAGAATGTCAAATAGGTCCATTTGAACAATTATACCATTTAGCTTATGTATTTTCCTGTGTATGTTTTGTTCAGAAGACCAAGCTTAATCACCAGTACTACTCTGAGACTAGAATACTGTCTACAAACTGTAAAAAAACAATCACTGTGAAAGGATACCCTCAAACAGTAAAAAATCAAATCAGAAACAATCGCATCTTAAATAACTATATATATGTGTGTGTGTGTGTGTGTGTAAATACATAAAATCTATTTTATATAAAGGATCATTGATAATACTTAGTGCACTAAGATCTTAGTCACTGAGAATATGAGTGGAAAGAAAAGAACAGGGAAATGCTAGCAATTAGTATTGTGATAGATGGAAACTAGTGGAGAGAAAGGTAGATATAAGGCATAGGGAACAATATCCCAAGTGGAAAATATGAGACAGCTCTGACTAAAGGTGGAAAGAAAAGAGGGGGTGAAAAAGGCAAACAGACAGCCAAAAACAACTGCAACTCTGAGGAGGCTAAGGAATGGATACTGTCCTCGAACCAGACCAACCTATGTTCAAAAAGAAAATAAAAAGAAGGAAATAGAGGGAGAAATGGAGAGGAGAAAAGAGAGAGAATGAGAACACAGTAGAGCAGAACAGGCTTTGAAGTTGGCATTGGATATTAAACAAAGAAGAAACAAAATATGAATAGTGTTCTTTGCCCATTTGATGGTTCAAGCCTCAACTGTAGGCACTCCTTCAGGGCTCCTAGCTGCTAGTCATACCCCTTGGAAGTTCTTTGCAAATCTGGATCACACATGCTAGTTCTGTCTTCAAGGGTCCAGTTGTGAATGTTAGTCTCAGACCTGAGTGGTCTTTTGTGACATCACAATAGCTGGGCTAGTTTTCATTGGTCAGGTTTTGACTATGGGCCAGTGGCACAGCCATATCTAATGGGAATGGCAAAAGTCATAAAGCCAGCACAGCTGCTTGACAAAGATCCAGTAAAGTTGAGCCACATGATGGCTGCCATGCCACCTTTGGTTTTCATCTCCACCTGTTGCATACTTGAGGGACTTGTAATATTTGTATTATTTGAGGATATTGGATTGATGGAAATTTTCTTATGAATCATTTATGCTTTCTCCCAGGAATGCTGATTCTAAGCTTCCCCAGGGAAGACCTGAACATACTACCCCTCCTGCTTTTAGGGAGATATCCTTATCTACTTGAAAGTCTTCCTTATGCCTTAGAGGTTGTGACACACATAAAGAAGCCAGAGGTCTCTTTATGGGGCTGTGATACATTTTTGAAACATCTGTCCCTGTACTTACTCAAGAACAAGATATTCAAAACAAAGCAAACTCAAAAAGGTCAAGAATATTTGGTGGGATAGAAGAGTTGGCCACAGATCAGATTGCAAGCCTCTTCCCATTATACATTCAGGCAATTACATGGCATATACAGCAACAAAGTTGGACTAGCTGAAGTTATCTCTGCCCTATGCAGAGACTTATGTTGATGCATAAAGAATAGAGTGGAAAGATGATTTTTAAAAATGAGATGTTATAACTTCCCTTTCTTAGAAAAGTTAGCACATGCACAGTCACTGTAATGTCATATGACCAAGGAACAACAGAATGCCAGGATTAGACATATAAAATTCTAAAAGATATAAAATATAAACATTGTATTACACCAGAATTTGAATAATAACTGCAGCAGCTTTGGGCTGAGATTTTTCTTGGGCACTCTGACCATTAAGAGTAAATAATATACTGCTTGGAACATGGCAATATGCCCGGCTGGCTTCAAGATTTTTCTTTTGGCCTAGTGTCCTTGTAGCCACAAAGCTACCAGCCTGAGAACAGGCTGTCATATGCCTCTAGATTTTTAAAAAATGGGTTATGGGTTTAATGAGTAATAATGATAACTCTGTTTAGCTTTGATGTCAAAACTTGGGGAGAAAATATAACTCAGTTCTGTCATAACTTATTAATGATGATTAAAAGATGAGCAAGAAGAAGTAAAATACAGGTCCAGAAACAAAAATGATATGATCTATGTTTTGGAACATAATGAATGTGTCCCTGCTTACTAAATTCTGTATAAATAAAAAAGCACTCTGGCTGCTAGTCAGTCAGGTTGCAAGATTCTCCTGACCACCACAGGTTGGCTCACCCCATCCCCTGTCAACTCCTTACATCCTCTGCTGGGACCTGTCCACTACAGGGGATGGCTCCCAGCAGGCCACAATCCTTGCAAGTCATTTAGAACCTGTGTGTAGCTGAAAGTTTTCCTGTGTCCCATTCGGTCTGCAGCCACTCAAATCCAAGTAAACACACAGAGGCTTATATTAATTAAAACTGCTTGGCCATTAGCTCAGGCCTACCACTGACTAGCTCTTACACTTAAACTCAGGCCATTTTTGTTAATCTATGTGTCACCATGTTTTCTGTGGCTTTATCTGTGTGCCATTACATGCTGCTCCCTGGGTGGCAGGCTGGCATCTCCTGTCTCAGCCTTCCTCCACCCAGAATTCTCCTTGTCTGCTTATCTTGCCTATACTTCCTGCCTGGCTACTGGCCAATCAGCATTTTATTTATCAACCAATCAGAGCAACACATTCACAGCATATAGAAAGACATCCCACAACACCTGTGTATATGTTCCCCTGCAGATTCAGACTCTGACCAGGTTTCCACTTTATTGAATGTTGCATGGTTCTGATGTAGTACTACTTCACACAGTCTAGAAGCCAGGTTTCTGCATATAGTCAGTTTCATGTGTTTTGGTTTTGGGTCCTTAAGACTGTGGTTCATGGAGGATCTGAGGTGGCATGCTGACTCAAAGAGCTCTTCTGCTCTTCTTCTTCTCCTCCTCCTCCTCCTCCTCCTCCTCCTCCTCCTCCTCCTCCTTTCTTGTAATTTGAGAGACAGCATTTTACTGTGTAGCCTTGACTGGCCTGGAATTCATTATGTAGACCAGGTTGGCTTTGAGCACACAAAGATGTGCCTGCCTCTGCATCCCAAGTGTTGGGGTTAAAGACATGCACCACCACACCTGGACCAAGGTCTTTTTAAAATGCCTTTTCTGAGAGGCCTGAAAGATGACATCATGGGTAAATGCACTTGCAGCCAAGCCTGATGACCTGAGTTCAAACCTAAAGCCCATGTAGTGGAAGGCAAGAACCAACTCAAGAAAGTTGTCCTCTCACCTCTACACATGTGCCTGCTCTCCCATACATAAATAAACAAAAAATAAAATAAAATGCTACCTTTACTTGTTGTGTGCTGCAAATAGATTTGCTTGAAATCTCCATTCTCTCTTCCAGTGTCATGCATCTTCCCCCTCCCCCAACCCTGATTTTTCTGCTCTTAAAAATGTTTGTTACTAAAAGCAAAGTGGAAATTTTCTGAGACTCTCTGATTTAAGTTGTGGCTCCAAGCCATTGTTCTGCACTCCCTTTCTCTGGAGAAAGGAGCTTCCCAAGGAGAGTGAGTCTCCAGGACAGATTCAGGACTTGCTTCCCTGTTCTGCTTTGCAAACTTCTCTATTTTACTTTGCTACTGAAACTAGATCTTCAGTTATTACTCACCTCTTCTGATGGCTGTTTTCCAATATTCCCTGGTTTGTTTTCCAGGGAGTCTAGCAAATTGTGTCTATGTGTCACCCACCATTTCAAACCTGTCTTATATTCACTATTACCATCTTAATCAGAGTGCTGAGCTTACCTCCAAGAAACGTTCCTTCCCAAGATCCAGCCTGTTGGTGCTCTCTTATAGGACAGGGTGGGAAGTCATCTGAGATTCCAGCCTCTCCCAGCTGTATATAATAGTGTCTCAAGTGCATGTAGTCTCAGAAAGTACTATCAGATAGGACATGGATGATTAGTTGAAGGGGGAATTCCATCTGTGCAGCTATAGGGAAGTCATCATTCATGCAGAAATGGGACTTTTATAAAGCAGCTGTTTACAGCCACCCATGCTCCTGTAAGCAGTGTCTCACCCATCTTTTGTAAGAAAGTTCAATAAAGTCATTACTTCAAGTAACTAGAATTGGTGTTCCACTGTCAGTGTCTTCTCTGGGATGAACAGACATTTGCTCATGTCTCCTCATGAAAAAGTTCACACAACATTCACCTCTGATTAAATGTAATTATACCAATCTTGAGAAAAATAAAAACCTTCTGCAATTATTGCTCTAGAATTATAGAAAAGGAGTAATAGCCATTATGGTACAGTGAGCAATCTGGAAATGCATTTGCTAAGGCTCCCTACAGGAGAGAGCATGTCTGATTAGACTAACAGCCATCTCCAATTATCAATGAGTAGTGCTCCAAACTCAATCAGTAAATCAACTGTTTGAAACTTAGGATATAATTTCCTATAAGAACAAAGGGTGATTGGGACGTCAGACCAGCTCCTCAAATCCTATTGTTAATTGGCCTAAACTACATGACTGCTACTAGTAATCTGTATTCTGGGTCTTGAAAGCAATAAGCTGTAATGCAGGATAGAAAATGAAGGTGGCCTCATTTTCCTTCTAAAGTTGCAGAGTACTTTATGGACAAAAGACGAAGCCTAGCTATGACATCCTCTGCTCTTTAATAGTCCTACCCAAAAGTATTTAACACTCCTCAAGACCCTCAAGGATATCACAATCCTTAGTTACAGGTGTGTACTATAGCAGAGGGCAGAAGGCTGGGCAGCAGGTATTAGAAATCCAGACATAATATATTCTGTGTAAAACACAGACACCAACTCTAGACAAACTGAGATACAGATCAATGACTCTGTTTATTGAACGTGTGTGCACACACGTGGTTTGCCATAGGGCCAAGAGAAAAATTCTATTAACAAAATCTGTGTTCAAGCTTGAAGCAGAACCAGCAGTGTTAATCCCACTGGACAAGACTAAGACCATTACAGTTTTTGAGCCAAATTTGAAGCAAGCTTTATTGAATACTGGCCAGGACAATGGACACTAGCCAGGTCCATATCAAGCATTCCCAGAGTATGGCACCAAATTCCATTAGTCAGAGGCTTATGAAGACAAAACCCACAAGGCTACATACTTCCCACCTTCGTCCAATAAGGGGCAAGCATACATCCCAATGTACTTTCTGCCTATGTACCTCCTGTCTACCTCCTCCTATGTGTGATCAAGCACATCCTGTGCAGTTGGGGAAACCAAGCTTGTTTATGGAAGCAAAAACACATGGCTCATTAACTTACATGAGCAACAGCTCCCAGCATTCCAGGAAGTCATCTGTCCTTGGACAAGTGGGGCTTACAGGTTATAAGCATGGTTTTTTTTGTTTGTTTTATAGATCTCTTAAGCACAGTAATATAAACTTAAAACATAAATTTAGCCATCACAGCAGCAAAACTAATGTTAACTTCCTAAAATACTTATCTAAAATTCTCATATTCCTTCAGCCTAGGAACAGAATTGAGACAAGTCTAAGTTTGGAGTTCAGTTTACAGGAGATTAATGGTGCAAATGATATGATGGAATACAATGATGGGAGTCAAATGTGCAATAATCTGTTGAGCTGATTTTAAAAGCATTTCCATTCATTTAAAAATAACAATTGTTCATTCCTTTGTTTAATCTTTTATTGAAAATAGATTCTTTTCTTATACAATATACCCTGATAACAATTTCCCCTCCCTCTACTCCGCCCAGTTCCTGCCTCCTCTCAGGATCCACTCCCTTTCTGTCTCTCATTCAAGAATAAGAGGCTTCTACAAGATAACAAAACATAATAAAATAAAAAAACAGCACATCCAAGTTGGACAAGGCAAAACAAAAGAAGGAAAAGGGCCCAAGAGAAGGCACAAAAAATCAAAGACCCGCTCGTTCACACACTCAGAAGTCCCATAAAAAAAAACACTAAACTGAAAGCCATAATATGTATGCAGAGGATCTGATGCAGACCCGTGCAGGCTTTTCTCTGGCTTTTGCCTATGTAATATTTACCTTCCCAACCTCTCAGTGTGTTCCTGGGGAATATTGGAACATGATGATATATCAAGAGAAATCACTTGTGTTTTCTGTACTAGTGAATAGATTGCCCCCTTCCATCAATATCTTCACTTAATTGCTGTACCCATATCTAAAAGTCCCTACATCTAATTGTGAGACAATCATATACCATAGCAAACTAGTACATGTTTTGGATCCAGGACCTTTGAGTGCCTACACAATAATATTACAGGCAGTGACCTAGCCAATCTAAGTATTTACATATCTAGGCCTAGAACATGAAACCTTTGAGGAATTGATATCCCAATTATCCTTTAATTAAAAAAAACTAACATTATACTGAACATAAATCTGTGCCAGATATCATCCTAAGAATGTTGTATAAATTATCTTATTTAATCTTTAGAACATTCTGATAAAATGGTTGTTTAATATTAGACTCGTTTCATAAATGTGAAACTGGGGCAAAACCCATAAAAAAAAAACAGAAAAACAACAATGAACCCAGAATGCTACAATACTGACCTGCCAGGAAAGATGTGCCCACTGGTACCATAGTAGCATGAAGGAATAACAAACTATTTTATGATTGGATTTGGGGCCAGCTCCAAAGGAAGGAATTCATGACTGGTATTGTAAACCTGATCAATGCCCATGGCTTGGGAGGTCTTAGGCCCTAAGAGCAAGTTCACTACTACTACTACTACTGCTGCTGCTGTTGCTGCTACTGCTGCTGCTGTTTTGCTAAATGTACATGTTGTGAGACTGCTTTCCAAATATTTATATGTATACCCATATGTAGCTGGAATTTTCCTGGTCCTGCCTGGGCCACAGTCAGGACAAATTTTCTCACCCACCAGTCCCGAAGCCAAGTAAACACAAGGGGCTTATATTACTTATAAACTGTATGGCCATGGCAAGCTTTTGCTATCTAGTTCTTATATCTTATATTAACCCATTTCTATTAATCTATACCTTGCCACATGGCTTGTGGCTTACTGGTACTTTACATCCTGCTCCTCGTGGCGGCAGCTGGCAGCGTCTTCTGACTCAGCCTTCCACCTCCCAGAATTCTCCTCTCTCTTTGTCCTACCTATACTTCCTGCCTGGCTACTGGCCAATCAGCACTTTATATTTATTAACTAATCAGAGCAACACATTTAGAGCATACAGAACACTCTACAGCACCCATAGATTAGTGCTGTGCTCAAACTTGTCTAGAGAAGCTTCTCTCTATAGTGGGCATCAGCTAATGCAGAGATTTATAACTAGTCAAAGTGCTCATATGAAATAACTGTTGAGTGCTCATCTCTAAATGGGACATCTATATTAACCTCCTAAGGCTCAGAACATTTCTGAAAAGAGAACAGAAGGAATAGAAGAGCAAGAGGCTGGGAGGAGTGCTATGAATGTTCTCTTCTGGGCATGCCATGGTCATTGTATTCATAAACTCACTGCAGCTGTGAATACCTACACAGGAACTGTACAATATCAAGCCAACAAGATTAGTCAACATTCTATCAGGCAGCACTAATTGGAATCAGTAGGTTACAAGAAAAAGAAAGGACATGAATGTGAGAAGGAGGCCTGTTGAGGGGTGTCCAAGGTGATTCAGAAGGGGAAGTTTGGGATATATCATGACACACTGTATACATACATGTATGAAACACTGTATACATGTATGAAATTGTCAAAGAGTAAATAAAAAATATTCTTTTAAAATGATAGAAAAATAAAAACAAGGAAGAGAATATGGTGCCAAGAGAAAGAAAAATAGCCAGATGTTAGGTTAAACCCGAGTGTATCAATAATTACATTAGATATATGATGTAAAAATCCCCAATCAGAGACCTAGCCCCACCCCTCATCTGTCACATAGTGACATGGGCTGGAGAGAGATATCCCCCCACCCTCAGCCTATCAACACCTGGGGCAGATAGAAGAACTGGCCCTGTGGTCATAAGAGTGGGAGAGCTATCCCTGACCCTCACCAGCTGCAACACCCTGGACAGCAGGCCCTGCACCCTGCAAGGGCAGCACAACAGAGCCAACCCTGTTAGTGGAGATGTAGGTGAGCCAGCCCTGAAATCATGAGCATGGGACAGCTGCCCCCATTTCCCATCAGCCTTATGGCAGCATGAGCAGAGGAGAGTTTCCCCCTGCCCATCAATGCCTGAAGCAGGTAGGAGAGCTGGCCCTGTGGTCGAGAGAGAGAGAGAGAGAGAGAGAGAGAGAGAGAGAGAGAGAGCTGTCCCTGACCCCCACCAGCTGCAACACTCAGCAGAGCAGGCCCTGCACCTTGTCAGTGCACCACAATTGGGTCAACCCTATTTGCTCAGATGTAGGAGAGCCAGCCCCAAAACTGTGAGCATAAGAGAGCTGTCCCTATTACCCATCTGTCTTGTGGCAACATGGGCAGGAGAGAAGTGTCCTCCACCCCAATCAAAATGCCTGAGACAGGTGGGAGAGATGGCCCTGTGGTCATAACAATGGAAGAGCCATCCCTGACCCCTACCAGCTGCAACATTTGGGAGAGCAGGTCCTGCACCTTGCTAGGGCAGCACAATAGAGCCAACCCTGTTAGCTCTGGTGTGGGTAAGCCAGTCCCAAAATTGAAGCATGGAAGAGCTGTTCGCATTACCCATCTGTCCTATGGTGGCATGGACAGGGCAGACCTACCTCCCTTGCCCTCTGTCCATCAATGCCTGGGCCAGGTGGGAGAGCTGGCCTAGTGGTCATAAGAGCAGGAGAGCTGTCCCTGACCCCCACCAGCTGTAACACTCCAGAGAGCAGGCCCTGCACCCTGCCAGGGCAGCACAACAGATTCAACCCTGTTAGTGGAAGAGTGGGTGAGCCATCCCAGAAATCATGAGCATAGGACAGCTGCTCCCATTTCCCATCTGGCAGACCAACCCTACAGTTGCCCCAGGCCCAGACCCAGAGTTATAACTTGGCCTGCCCCACCATACACCCTATCTATGATTTGCTGGATCATGTGAAGGGACCTGAACCACAGACCCAAAGCTACGGGATCTCCACAACACAGGGTGGTAGAGGGATGTTCAGTAGAGACCCAGCATTGATCATGTAGTAGAGACCAGGTGCCTTGAACCAGACCAATGACTGTTTGCAATGAGCACTTGCAAGTAGAGATGTATGGACCAAGGAGTATATGGTGTGACTTGGGTCACACTGCAGCTTCCATGACAAGATTTTTAATTCCTTCCCCTTTTTAAAAAAAATTTCCTCATTTTATTTTCTTCATTTTTTCTCTTGAATTTTGTTTTATTCTGTGTGTGTATGTGTGTGCAGGTGTGGAGGGCAGATACAAAGGGACAGAGAATGATTGGGATCAAAACACATGATGTGAAAAACACAGAGTAAATACATTTAATTAATAAAAAAAAATCAAAAGGCAGAGTTTGAGCCAGGGAGATGGCTGGGAATGCATGTGTGCTCTTAATCACTGAACCATCTCTCATTAATTTATTTTTTATTTATATTTATTTATATTCAATAATATAAATTGAAATTATATTTCTAAAGACAATTTTTCTCAGGGCCAACAAGATTTTTCTTACATGTAGAGTTGAGTATAAAAAGGAAGAATTGCTTAAGGCTAGAGAGATAGCTCAGTGGTTTAGAGTACTGGCTACTCTTCCAGAGGACCTGGGTTTGATTTCCAGCACCCACGTGGTGCCACACAACTGTCTGTAGCTCCAGTCCTAGGGGATCTAATGCCCTCTTCTGGTCTCTGTGGGTACCAGGTATGCATGTGGTGCACAAACATACACGCAAGCAAAAAGTTCCCATACATATTCAAACAAAGAGGAAGAACTGCTTAAAAGATTCTAATTCTTGTCAATTCAATATAGGCCTTGTTGTATTTACAGATACACCTAGACATAATGAGAATAACAAGAGAAGGAATATTAGAAGTCTCAACTAAAAGTGTGGCAACTTTGATGTGAGAATAATTGTTTCCTCCGCCTCCTGCCTTGATTTTTAGATACCTTTTAAAGCTCCATTTATTTATGACAAGCAGGAAATGAGATGTAAAATACCACATGTGTCTGGAAAGCATTTGAAGATGATTGTGTATACTTAAGAATTACCTAAGACTAAGTGTGCTGGGATAAATACTGTTTTCAACAGCTAGAACTAGAAAGGCTCTGTGAAGGATTTAGATCTAGACAGTGTAGGTGCTTGGATGTCATGTTTAACTTCATAAACAGAAAATGTTGAACTTGGATTCCAGACCAATTATGAAGCAATTAATCATACTAGTCCAGGAGTAAATGAGATTAGAGAGGCAAATCCTATTTGAATATGATTCCATGCTGTCTTCCAACATTTTTGTGGAGGGAGTCTTTTTATTCACCTTGAAAAAAAAAAGCATTACATCACTAATCTTTGTATTACACAGATCAATATTAATCTTTATTTTCAGTATCTCTATATATGGAAAGCTGTTGCTGGCATATCCAGATCACTTTTCTTGTCCATTTTAACCTCTATAATGAGCTCTACTAAACTACACTTCCTCATCTGGTGTGCACAATGTTCTTTCCTAATGAATGAAATGTTAACAGTACATGTAAAGCACCTATAACAGGGCCTACTAAATAGGAGGTACTCAATAACTGGCATCAATTTTCATTATTATTGGTAATATGTTTATAAATTTACAAACTAGGAATCATTAGAAGTCCCTGCTTAAGTATATTGAATCAGAATCTCTTCAGGTGAGAAGTGTCTCAGGTGATTTTAATGTAGGAATAGCATTTGGAAAATACAGAATTTAACCAGCACAGAATCCCAGCATTTCTGTTCTTATTTGGATAAATCTCATTTATAGGCTTCTTACCTCTGTGGTAAATAGTATCTTAGATCCTATACATGGCTTCTAAGGAATATTTTGAAAGGAAGGGCTCTTTCAGGATCAGAGTTCATGGGTGGATTACAATGATCTACAATTGCAATTCCTTGAGGATCTGACACCTTTTTCTGACTTGCAGGGGAACTACAAATCCATACTCATAGACAAATTCACAAAATAAAAAATAAAATCCTTTTTAAAATTTAAATCATGCTTCTAAGTAATGACAAAATACTAAGCTAGTGTATTACAGCTTCATTAGAAGCAGTGTCAGAAATTTATAACCACAAAAATGAAAAATAAAAGGCATGGCCAGATGCAGTTTTTAAAACAGTAATATTTTCATAATATTTGCATCATGGTAACAATGACTGCATGAGTCTCTGATTTTTATAAATATGTTTATACAAAAAAAGGAATGTCAGGAAACCAGCAGGGTATCAGAAAACAAAGCAGGAGTTCGCCTTCCTTCCCAACTCCATCCCCACCCACAACAACCACAGCAGTCACTCCCTGTAAACCCCCTGGCAGAGCTGACCAAGGAAACAGATGAACGACTTTCACTTTCCTTCTCACCCTCCAACCCAATTCCCCAGTTTTATCCCCACCTTGGTAGCCGACCACCTGCTATGGCCCCTTTCCTCTCTGCATCCACACCCAGGTAGCTAAGCAGATCCTCCCCTACAACACTCCTTCCTCATCCCATACCTTTGTCTCAACACACAAGAACTTCTATCCCTGAATTTCACAGGACAAACTGGCCAGGGAATGAGACCCTCCTGGCAGACTCAGCTCTACTCCTTCCTGTGGACTTTCTCGGGCCCCTTTCCTTCTACCCCATCCTTATTCTTGCATGCCAGCTCCCAATACCTAGAAACAAGTTTACCTAAGATCCCCAGTGGTCTACCTATCAGAGACTAAGAAGCACTCCCTAAAAGGCAAGCCACAGCCACCAAACACTCAGGGCAACACAGGATCTACACAGAGCAACAGAAACCAAGGAACAGAAGCCCACCCCCCAACAAAGGCAAGATCAGATGTCAACACCTAAAATTATAAGCATCCCAAACATAGATACCTAGAACACCATAAAAACACAGTCGATAACAGCCAGGACAATATGTCTCCACTAGAACCCAGCAACCCTACTACAAACCCTACAATAGGTTCAGAGACTACAATATAGCTGAAGGACAAGACAAGGACTTCAAAATACCCTTTATCATTATGTTAGAGGTCTGTAAAGAGGATATGAATAAATCCATTAATGAAAATGTAAACAGTAGAATTAAATGAAGAAAACTGTCCAAGACAAGAAAGTAGAAATAGAATCAATAAAGACCAAACTGAAGGAAATCTGTAAATGGAAATTTTAGAAAGTCAATCCTAGAATTCAGTGAAAATCAATGCACAACATACACAAACTTATGGGACACAATGAAAGCAGTGTTAAGAGGAAAGTTCATAGCAATCCTCATGAAATTGAAAAGTTTCTGTAAGACAAAGGACACTGTCAAAAGGACAAAATGGCAGCCTACAGAATAGAAAAAGATCTTTACCAACCCCATATCTAACAGAGGGTGGATAAACAAAATATACAAAGAACTCAACAAACTAGACATCAACAAACCAAATAATCTAATTTAAAAAGTAGGGTACAGAGCTACACAGAGAACTCTCAACAGAGGAATCTCAGATGGCTGCGAAACATCCTTAGCCTCAGGGAAATGCAAATCAAAGCTACTTTGAGATTCCATCTTACACCTGTCAGCATGGCTAAGATCAAAATCAGAAATGACAGCTCATGCTGGAGAGGATGTGAAGCAAGGGGAACACTTCTCCATTGCTGATGGGAGTGCAAACTTGTACAGCCACTTTGTAAATCAATATGGCAGTTTCTCAGAAAATTGGGAATCAATCTACCTCAAGACCCAGCTATACCACTCCTGGGCATATGCCCAAAGAATGCTCAATCATACCACGAGGACACTTGCTCAACTATGTTCATAGCAGTTTTATTCCTAATAGTCAGAACCTGGAAACAACCTAGATGCCCCTCAATTGAAGAATAGATAAAGAAAATTTGGTACATTTACACAAAGGAGTATTACTCAGCTGTTAAAAAGAATGACATCAGGAAATTTTCTGGCAAAAACTAGAAAAGAACATCCTGAGTGTGGTAACCCAGACCCAGAAAGGCAAACATGATATGTACTGACTTATAAGTGGATATTAGCTCTAAAGTAAAGGATAATCATGCTACAAACACAGACCAAGAGTATAGTCAAACGATTTCCTGTGTCCTGCCCAACCCATGGTCAGGACAAATCTCTCTCACCTGCAGTCCCACAGCCACTTATAAAATAATCACTCAGAGGCTTAATATTAATTACAAACTGTATGGCCTATGGCAGGCTTCTTGTTAGCTAGATCTTATAATTTAACCCATTTCTATTAATCTATAAGTTGCCACGTGGCTGTGGCATTACCCATCTGCTGGCATCTTGCTGTTCCTTCTGTGGTGGCTGGCGTCTCTCTCTCCTCTCCTTTCTTCTCTCTGTATATTTGCTTGGATTGCCTGCCTGCCTCTAAGCTGCCTTTCCATAGGCCAATGCAGCTTTATTTATCAACCAGTCAGAACAACACATATTTACAGCATACAGAAAGACATCCCACAGCACCAAGAGAAGCTAATTATCAAGGAAAGCTCAATTGGGAATGCAGGAATCTCACTGTGAAGGGGAAATAGAACAGACATCACTGGTGGATGGGATGAGGTGTCTGGATGGGGCATGGGGATGGGAACAGAAGGGGGAGGAATACTGTGAGAGACAACTGGAATCAAGGGGCATCTCTGGGATCAGCTAGAAACCTAGTGCAATGGAAACTTCCAGGAATCTATGAAGTTGAAGACTCCTAGCAATGGGGGATATGGAGGCTGAACTCGCCATATCCAGTAACAAGGCAGAACTTCCAGTGGAGGGATTGGGATGCCACTACAGCCACAAAAACTTCAACCTACAATTTGTCCTGCCTACAAGATGTGCTGAGGGAAAGGTGGGAACTTGTGGGAGTAGCCAACCAATCACTGGTCCAGCTTGAGACCCATCCCATGAAAAGGAGCCCATCACTGACACTGCCTGGAGAACCCAGAGGATGAATAGCCCAGAGACATAGGATAGAACAAATGGCAAAAAAGAAAAAAGTCAATGAAATGATTCCTAATGATATTCTGCTATACTCATAGATTGGTATCTAGCCCAATTGTCATCAGAGAGGCTTCACCCAGCATCTGATGGAAACAGATGCAGAGACCCACAGCCAAACATTAGGCAGAGCTCAGGGAATCCGGCAGAAGAGGAGGAAAAGAGATTGTAGGAGCCAGAGGGGTCAAGGACACTGTAAGAAAACCCACAAAATCAACTAACCTGGGTTCATAGGGGCTCACAGAGACTGAACCAACAACCAGCGAGCCCACATGGGACTGACCTAGGCCCTCTGCATGCATGTGACAGTTGTGTAGCTTGGTCTTCTTGTGGGATTCCTAATAGTTGGAAGCAGAGGCTGTCTCTGACTCTTCTGCCTGCTTTTGGGACCCTTTCCTCCCACTGAATTGGCTTGTCTAGCCTTAATAGGAGAGGAGATGCCAAATCTCACTGCAACTTGTTATGCCAGGGTTGGTTGATATCCATGGGAGGCCTGCTAAAGAGAAGTTTTTCTGAAGAGAAATGGATGAGGAGTGGATAGGAAGAAACAGGAGAGGGGAGGGGAGGGGCTGGGAGTAGAGGAGGGAAAGAAACTGCAGTCAGGTTGTAAATAAATAAATAAGGGGAAATTTTAGGACATTGTGACAGGAAACTCAGGCAAGCCTTACCAACAGAATACAAGAAATGGAAGAATCAATCTCAGGCATTGAAGACACAATAGAAGAAATGGATATCTCAGTCAAAGAAAATGTAAAATCTAAAAAGTCCAGGTACGAAATATGCAGGAAATCTGGGACACTATGAAAAGACCAAATCTATGAATAATAAGAATAGGGGAAGAAGAAACCCAGGTCAAAGGTACAGGAAATATTTTCAACAAAATCATAAAAGAAAACCACCTTAACCTAAAGAAGGGGGTTACTACCAAGGTACAAGAAGCAGACAGAATACTAAATAGATTGGGCCATAAAAGAAATCCCCATGACACATAGTAATCAAAACACTAGACATACAGAACAAAGAAAGAATATTAAAAGACCAAGTAACACATAAAGGCAGACATATTAAAATACACGTGACTTCTCAATGGAGATTCTAGAAGCTGGAAGAGCCTGAATAGATGTTCTATAAATTCTGAGACCATAAATGCCAGCCCAGGCTACTATACCCAACAAAACTCTCAAACACAATAGATGGAAGAAAGAAAGACATTCCATGATAAAACCAAATTTAAGCAACATCTATCTACAAATCCAAATATACATAAGGTGCTAGAAGGAAAACTTTAACCTGAAGAGGTTAACCACACCCAAGAAAACACAAGGAATAAATAATCTCAAACAAGCAAATCAAAAAAGGAGTAAAAATACTCACATCACAACAATAAATTAATGGAAACCAACAAAAATTGCTCATTGATAACTCTCAACATTAATGGTCTCAATTCCCCAATAATAAGACACACTAATAGATTGGATTTGAAAATAGGATCCATCCTTCTGCTGCATAAAAGAAATACACTTTAACATCAGGGATAGACATCACACCTCAGGGTAAAAGGATGAAAAAAGGTATTCCAAGCAAATGGACCCAATAAGGAAACTAGTGTAACCACTTTAATATCAGAAAAAATAGACTTTAAACTAAAACTAATCTGAAAAAATAGGGAGGGACACTACATAGTCACCAAAGGAAAAATCCACCAAGAAAATTTGCAATTCTAAACACCTCTGTACCAAACAAAAGGATGCCCAAATTTATAAAAGAAACACTACTACAGCTAAAATCACATATTGACTCTCACACACTGATAGTGGCTGACTTCAAGACCTCATTTTCACCGATACACAGTCATCCAGACAAAAACTGAACAGAGAAATGCTAAAGCTAAATGACATCATAAACCAAATGGACCTAAGAGATAGTCTCAGAACGTTCCACCCAAAGATAAAGAAATATATCTTCACAGCACATCACTAAAACTGACCATGTACTTGGTCACAAAGCAAATCTTAATAGATATGAGAAAATTGAAATTACACCCTGTATCCTATCTGACCACCACAGATATCAACAACAGAAATAACAAACTCATGGAAACTGACTAACTCACTGCTAAATAAAAGATGCGTCAAGAAAGAAATTTAAAACTTTTTAGAATTAAATGAAGCTAGGTGTAGTGGTACATACCTTTACTTTCAGCACATGGGAGGCAGAGGCAGGTGGATCTTGAGTTACAGGACATACTGCTCTACAGAGCGAGTTCCAGGACAGCCAGGCTACACAGAGAAACCCTGTCTCAAAAAACAAAACAAAACAAAGAATTGAATGAAAATTAAAAACACAACTTACCCAAAATTATTGGGCACAATGAATGTGGTTCTAAGAGGTAAATTCATAGCACTAAGTGCACACATTAAAAAAAAGAAAAAAGAATTAGAGAGGTCTCATATTAGTAACATAATGTCACACCTGAAAGCTCTAGAAAAGAAAAAGTAATGCCCAGAAGGAGTTGGTGGCAAGAACTAATCAAATTCAGGGCTGAAATCAATAAAATAGAAACAACAACAAAAACTACAAAAAAAAATGTCAATGAAACAAAGTGTGGTAGTTTGAATGTAATTGGCCCCCATAATCTCATAGGGAGTGGCACTATTAGGTGGTTTGACTTTGTTGTAGTGGGTGTGGCCTTGTTGGAGGAAGTGTGTCACCGTGGGGGCCGGCTTTGAGGTTTCCTATGCTCAGGATTGTTGTCCTTTTATTTAATTGTTGCTGTTTTTAATTTTTTTATTTTTATTTTGCAATACAATTCAGTTCTACATATCAGCCACGGATTCCCTTGTCCTCCCCCCTCCTGCCCCCCTCACCTTCCCCCCAGCCCACCCCCGATTCCCACCTCCTCCAGGGCAAAGCCTCCCCTGAGGACTGAGATCAACCTGGTAGACTCAGTCCAGGTATGTCCAGTCCCCTCCTCCCAGGCCGAGCCAAACGAATGGAAACACATGAACTATGAACCAATAGCTGAGGGGTCCCCAACTGGATCAGGCCCTCTGAATGGGTGAGACAGTTGATTGGCCTGATCTGTTTGGGAGGCATCCAGGCAGTGGGACCGGGTCCTGTGCTCATTGCATGAGTCGGCTGTTTGAAACCTGGGGCCTATGCAGGATCGCTTATTGCTGCTTTTTAAGCCACAGATCTCCGAATCAGGAACTGCAGCTCCACCACTACCAACAGCTGTTAGGCCACAAGGGCTGTAGCCGGAGGGAATTCTGTTCCCTCAGGCTCCAACTCTCGCAAAGCTAGGAAGGGAACTTAACTAAACCTCTGTCTCTCTAAAGAACTCAAGATCCAAAGGTTAAGGTGGAACTCTGCTCTCCAGAGAGGCTGAATAGCAAGTAGCTCACCTCTTGTTCACATCCTCCAAAAAGCCCTCTGCTTCTCCTCGCCCCTCCTTATAAACCCTTTCTCACCTGGTTCCTCCTACCATTTCCTGTCAGCTAGTTGCTGACTCAGCCTCCTGACCACAGGTGAACTTTACTTAATCAAACACATCTTTACATCATTAAACAAATGTTCCAGGGCATAAACAAAAGTAACACATCTTAAAATAATATTCTACAACACAGTATACTTACTGCCCAATGTCACAGTAGGCTTCCTGTTGCCTGCAAGATATAGGACTCTCAGCTACCACTCCAGCACCATGTCTGCCTGCACACTGCCATGTTCCTGTCATGATGATAATGGGCTGAACCTCTGAAATTGTAGACCAGCCACCCTAGTGAAATGTTTTCTTTATAAGAGTGTCTTCACAGCAATAGAAAACCCTAAGATAGAAGTTGGTACCAGGGACTGGAGTATTGCTGTGATAGGCCTGACCATTTTTTTGTTCAGAGTAATATGAACTTTGGGAGTCTGGGTTAGGAAAGCAGTGGGATGCTTTAAGAGCTGTTTAATGGGCCATCCTAGGAGGAGTATGGAAGACAGTGGTGCTGAATGTGAATGAATAGATCAAAATGTTTCACAGAAGAAGAATTTTAGTATGTTGCCTAGAGATTGTTCTTGTGATATTTTGGTGAAGAAAGTGGCTGCCTTTTGCACTTCTCCAAAGAGTTAGCCTGAGGTTAAAATGAAGAGTTTTGGATTAATTCTGTTGGCGGAGGAAATCCCAATGGCCTAGTATAGACTCTGTTGTGTGGTTATTAGTGGTAACTCTAATGAAGATTTATAATGAAAAGGAGCAAGCTGAGCAGAATAAATTACAAAATGTAAATTTTGAGGAGAAATAGAACACCAAGAAGTGGAATGGAGCTAAGTCCTGTGTTCAAGGAGATAAATGGATTAAGAAATGGACCCCAGGGAGTGTTTAAATTTCCAACTTATGAAAAGGAACTAAAGGAAAGCTTAGAATTGGGTGGGTGGTCCACATCTTTAATCCCAGCACTCAGAAGACAGAGGCTAGCAGATCTCCAAGTTTGAGGCCAGCCTGGTCTAGAGATCCAGTTTCAGGACAGACAAGCTTATGCAGTGAAGGACAGAAAGCTGGTGATGATGTAATTGAATGAGAGAATCATGTTCCAGCCCCAGGAAGCAGCAGAACTTGGCAGCTTCAGCCACATGGTTCTGACTTTAAAGTTAAAGATAGAAGAAACAGGTTATGGAATTTGCCTCTGCACCTAAGGAAAGCTGCTGAGGCCAGGCATGTGTCAGGGATGTCCCTGAATAGAGCCCTAGAAGAGGGCATTGTGTGAAACTGTGAAGTTGAAGCCTGGATTGCCTTAGACCCCAAGATGTGAGAGATGCCAGGTCATATAATATCTGCTGACAAGAGCTTCTAACAGCGAGTGAAACTAAGCTAAGAAAGAGAAGTGTGTTGCAGTCAACAAGACTGAATGCGATTGGAGATCTGAAGAGCATTTTGACATCAAACATGGCCATACAGAGTTTGCCCAGCTGGTTTTTGGTCTTGCTTTGGTCTAGTATTTCCTCACTATGCTCCCTTTCCTCTGTTTTGGAATGGTAATGTACATCCTGTGCCATTATATGTTAGAAGTATGTGATCTGTTTTCTTATTTTGATTTTATAGGGGATTACAGTTAAGAAACTGCATGAATCTCAGAAGAGACTTTGAACTTTGGACTTTAAAACATTGTTGAGACTATGATAGATTATGGGGACTTTTAAAGTTGGACTAAATGCATTTTGAATTATGATATTGTTATAAGCTTATGGGGGCAAGGGAGTGGAATGTGGTAGTTTGAGTATAATTGGTCCCCATAATCTCATAGGGAGTAGCATTATCAGGAGGTGTGACTTTGTTGGAGTGGGCATGGCCTTGTTAGAGGAAGTGTGTCACTGTGGGGGTGGGCTTTGAGGTTTCCTATGCTCAGGATACTGCCCAGTGTCTCAGTTGACTTCTTGTTGCCTGCAAGATCCAGCATCATGTCTGCCTGTACACCACCATGCTCCCTGCCATGATGATAATGAACTGAACCTTTGAAATGGTAAGCAAGCCACTCCAATTAAATGTTTTCTTTATAAGAGTCACTGTGGTCATAGTGTCTTTTCACAGCAATAGAAACCCTAAAACACAAAGAGTAGGTTCTTTGAGAAAATCAACAACAATAACAAACCTTTAGCCAAATTAACTAAAAGGCATAGGGAAAAGACCTGAATTAACAAAATTAGAGATGAAAGGGAGACATAACAACAGATACTAAGGAGCTCCAGAAAATCATAAGGACAGACTTTAAAAACCTACACTCAATAAAATTTGAAAATCTAACATAATTGGATAATTTTCTTGAGATATACCACCCACCAAAGTTAAATCAAGATCTGATAATCAATTTGAACAGACCTATACCTCTAGTGAAACAGAAGCAGTAAGTCTAACAACCAAATAAGCCACAGCCCAATGGTTTCAGTGTGGAATTCTACTAGACTTTCAAATAAGAATTAATGCCAATACTCCTCAAATTAGTCCACAATGTGGAAACAGAGGAATAATGCCCAATTATTTTTAGGAGGCCACAGTTATCCTGATACCTAAACTACATAAAGATACAAAAAGAAAGAGAATTACAGGCCAATTTCCCTTATGAACATAGATTTTAAAATTCTCAATAAAATACTTACAAACTGAATGCAAGAACATACTAAAAATATAATCCACCATGATCAAGTGGCTTTGTCCCAGATATGTAGGGATGGTAAATATGTAAATCAATAAATGTAATACACCACATAAACAATTGAAAGAGTAAAACCACATGATCATCTCATTAGAGGCAGAAATGACCTTTGACATAATCCAACACTCCTTCATGATACAAGTCCTGAAGAGACTAGGGATACAAGGAACATACTCAATATAATAAATTTACAGCAAGCCCACAGCCAACATCAAACTAAATGGAGAGAAACTCAAAGCATTTCCACTTGGAATCAGGAACACAGGACAAGGTTTTCCACTCTCTCCATAACTATTCAATATAGACCTTGAAGTCTTAGCTAGAGCAATAAGACAACTACAAGAGATCAAAGGAACACAAACAGGAAGGGAAGAATTCAAAGTATCATTATTTGCATATGATATAATTGTATATATAAGTGACCCTAAAATTCCTACAAGGAAACTCATACAGCTAATAAATATTTTCAGCAAAGTAGCAGGTTACAAAATAAACTCACGATGTCCTCATCTATCATGGTATCTTCCTCCCTACTCTCCCACTCTGTCCCTGTTCCAGCTTGACCCTCCCATTTCCCTATGTTCTCATTCCCCGCTCCTCGCCCTCTGCCACCACCCCACACCCAGTCTGCTCCTGTAGATCTCATCCACTTCTTCCTATTCATGGGAATAGGAAGAGGCAGGGTGCTGGGGAGGCTCTCAGGATTCCACAAAGATGACCCCACCTTGGTCTGCTGGCAGTGGTCCAGAGGGTGCCTGGACTGGTCTACTCTGGTGACTGGTCTAGTGAATAACCTAGCTGTCATCATAGAGCCTTTGTCCAGTGACTGATGGAGGCAGATGCAGAGATCCACAGCCAGGCACCAGGCTGAGCTCCGGGAATCCAATAGATGAAAGAGAGGAGGGATTCTGCAGGTGGGGGACCTCGAGATCATGATGGGAGGATGTGCAGAAATGACCGGCCACACTAGTGGAAGCCCATGAACTGTGGAATGGTGGCTGTGGAGCCCCCATGGGACTGGACTAGGCCCTGTGGATATGGAAGACGGTTGTTTGGCTCGAACTGTTTGGGGGGCACCCAGGCAGGGGGATCAGGATCTGTCCCTGGTGCATGGGCAGGCTTCTGGGAATCCAGTGCCTGTGGTGTGACGCCTTACACAGACTTGGTGCAGTGGGAAGGGCCTTGGACCTGCCTAGGCTCAGTGTGCCAGGCTCTGCTGGCTCCCCATGGGAGACCTTGATTTGGGGGATGTGGGGATGTGGGGTGGCTTGGGAGAGAGGGCTGGGGGTGGGAGGAGGGAGGATGGGGGATCTGTGGGTGGTATGTGGAGTGAGTAAAAAAATTTCTTAATAAAGAAAAATGAAAAAAAAAAAAAACAAAATAAACTCACAAAAATCAGACCATGCAGGCAAAGATATGGAGTAAGAGGAACATTCATCTATTGCTTGTGGGAGTGCAAACTTGTACAGCCACTATGGAAATCAATATGGCAGTTCCTCAGGAAGATGGGAATCAATCTACCTCAAGATCCAGCTATAGCACTCCTGACATACACCCAAAGCTTCATCCTATCACCATGACAATTGCTCAACCATGTTCATTGCTGCTCTTTTCACAATAGCCAGAAATTGGAAACAAGATAGAAGTCCCTCGATGGCTGAATGGATAAAGAAAGTATGGTACATTTACATAATGGAATGTTACTCTGATGTTAAAAAAATGAAATTTGCAAGTAAATGGATGGAGACAGAAAAAATTTTCCTGAGTGAGGTAATCCAGACCCCAAAAAGACAAATATGTTTATGTATTCACTTACATGTGGATGTTAGCTGTTAAGTCTGTGATAAGCAAGCTATAATCCATATAATTATAGAGGTTAGGTATAGAGTAAGGAACTGGGGTGGGGAGGATGGGATCACCCTACGAAGGGAACATAGGATAGTTATGGATGGATGAGGTAAGGACTAGAATAGGAGGATCAAATAGGGAGGGGAGCAAAGAAGGGTATGAAGGAAGGAATATGGGGAGGGACAGCTACAACTAAGGGCCATTTGAGGGGTAGTATGGAAAGCTAATACAGTAGAAACTTCCTAAAATATATACATACCTGAAGGTGATCTAAATGAAATTGCCAAATAATGGGGGAGACAGAGCCCCAACTGGACATCTCTCTTCACCAAATGAAGCCTGCACTTCTGGGAACGGGTTTTGAGTTATTGGCCAAAGGGACCCCATAGGAACCTCCAAAAATATTCAGGTTATTGCCAAGGCTATTGGTTGCTCTCTACAAACTGATGGTAAGGTATTGTGGGATACGTTGTCTTCTGAAAAATAAAGCTTGCCTGGAGATCAGAGGGCAGAGCTAGCCACTAGTTAACCATAGAGCCCAGGCAGTGGTAGCACACACCATTAATCCCAGCACTTGGGAGGAGGAAGCAGGAAGATCAGGATTTCAAGGCCACCCTTGGTTACATGACATTGAACCAGTCTAAAAGAAAAACAGGTGGTATATGCCTTTAATCCCAGCACTAGGGAGGTGGAGACAGGAATGTAAGGCGAGTGGAAACAGGATCTACCCCCATTCAATCTGAGGATTCATAGAGATAAGTTTCTAGTGGTTGCTACTCTGCTTCTCTGTTCTTTCAGCTTTCACACTGATATCTGGCTCCAGCTTTTTATTGTTAAGACTAACTAGGATCACACTTCAGTGAGGTCCTATTGTTGAACACAATACCTATAGAACTCACTGACCATGGAGAAGTTGAGTTGGTGCCCACCTAGAGCCTTCACTCCTATTTACTGGTGTTCATAGTACCAGCGTTCATAGAACTCTGATGCTACAAAAGGAGAAATGAAAACACCAACCCAGCTACAAACTCTTCAATCTACAGTGACCTGCCTGTATGATGTACTAATGAAATTGTGGCACAAAACTTATGGGACCAACCAATCACTATCTGATTGGATTTAAGGCCCATTCCATGAGATGGAAGCCATGCCCAGCTGTAGATGAATTTCTAAATGGTCTTATTAAATAAAAAACACAGAGCCAAATATAGGGTGAAAGTCTTAGAGATCAGGGAAATAGGAATAGCCACCAGCTAACCTTACCTCATCATGCCACAGCTTCCAAAGTGAGCTACGGGGTTGGGGATTTTAGCTCAGTGGTAGAGCATTTGCCTAGCAAGTGCAAGGCCCTGGGTTTGGTCCTCAGCTCCGGAAAAAAAAAAGTGAGCTACTTCTGTCTACCTGTGCCTTTGTTGCCTTGCTGTTCTGCCCTCTCATCGGCTCTTAGCCCAGCTACCTCACTTCCTTGTCACTGCCTGTCTGTACAGACCTCCAGGTCTCTATGGTTGGTACTGGGATTAAAGGCGTGTGTCACCACGCTTGGCTCTGTTCCCTAGTATGGCCTTGAACACACAGAGACCCTGCCTGCCAAGCAATCAGATTAAGGGTGTGTGCTACCACTGCCTGACTTTTGTGTTTACTTAAAATGGCTTGCTGTTCCCTCTGATCTCTAGGCAAACTTTATTATTAACATACAAATAAAATATCATCACATTTCAGCACAAATAAAATATCATCACACCCAGCACTGCTAGGGTGGCTAAGAAGCTGATAGGCTAGGGGGAAACCAAATAGTGCTGTTCTGCTAAAGGAATGTAACAACAAAGTGACTCCTCATGACATTCTGCTATACTCATAGATGAGTGTCTTGCTCAGCCATCATCAAAGAAGATTCCTCCTGTGTTAGGAATACAGAGACCCACAGCTGAATAAGGTGCAGAAAGTGAGAGACACTGGAACACTTGGTCTAAAATGGGATGTCTCCATCAATCCCCCACCCTACCCCATGGATCAGGGAACCCTGAGAAAGAGGAGGCAGGAAGATTGTAGGAGCCGGAGGAGATGGAGAATATCCAGGAAACAAGGTCTTCTAAACACAGGAGGACCAATGTACATAAGAACTCACAGACTGTGGCAGCATGCACAGGACCTGCACAAGTCTGTACCAAATGGAGTCCCAGCACTGAGAGAAGATGACACAAGGCCTCATACCTAATCGAAAAGTTATCTCCAAATGATAACCACTTGCCAATGAAAAACCAGTTTTCTCCCACAGAGTCTCACTGGGTATACAAACCACTCTCTTAAGTTCAGGCCCCACGTCCAGCAGTGGATGGCCAACACAAAAGAATCCAATGATATATTTGGAGGTGTTTTTGTTTTCCCATCATAGTGCTTTGTCTGAGCTTTTATTTTTTTTTTCCTAACCTTCAGGTCTTTTACTTATATATTATGGCTTCCAATTTTATGTTTTTAAGGGCTTTCTGTTTATGCCAGTGTGTGTTTCTCTATGGCTATATTTGTTTCTTGAGCTTTTTTTTCCAGTTCTTTGTTTTTCTGTTCACCTCTTTTGTCCTATTAAGGTTTGTTTTTATTTTATCTTATTATTTTTTAGATGCTTGTTTTCTAATGAGAGCAAGAAAGGACGTAGATTTGGGTGGGTGGGGAGAATCTAGGAAGAGTTGGGGGAGGGGCAATCATAATCAGAATATATTATATGGAAAAAAGCTAATTTCAATAACAAAAAGAGGAAAAAAGTAATGTTAGTATAAATCCCAGGTTATACAACCTGTTGTAAATATTCAAAACTGCTTTCCTGGACCAAACAAAATCATCAAAAATCTGCATGCCTGGACCACTTTTGCTGTTATGGAAGTACCTGTACAACTACGAACTGAGGTTTCACCCAGCCACTAACACTCAGACCATTCAAAATACTTTCTTCCATTTTGTTTGATTTGTGTTTGATACAGGGTTGCACTACGTAGCCCTGGATGACCTGGAACTCACTAAGCAGATCAAGACCTTGTACTCACAAAGATCCACCTGCCCCATCTCCCAAGTGCTGGACCAAAGGTGTGTGCCTAGTGCTTCCTTCTGTTTTATTCCCTGAAAATAAAAAAAAAAAAAAAAAAACTTGGTTTCTTGGTGAAGGCAAACAAGTTTCTTTCAGTCTTCAGTGACAGGAAGATGCTCTGAGGAGGCTGGGATCTTATCTGAAATATATCTCCAAGACTATTAATAAAGCCTAAGATTGAGAAGACTTTTCCAGATAAGTGACAAACCTCAAAGCCACTTACTTAAAACTCAGATTCTGCATATTCCATGACATTCATGCAAAAGTTTCAAAAATGGGCTGGGCATCATGGGTATTTCATCCTCACATCACTTGGTCAATAAAATATTCAAACTGGGTGTGGCGGTGCACAGTACTCAGAAGGCAGAGGCAGGAGGTTTGCCACAAGTTTAAGGCCAGCAAGAGCTACACAGCAAGGCTATCAAAACGACAGAGCAATAGAGCATAAGCTTAGTTCACACCCAGGCATGGTGGCACACACATATAATCTCAGCTCTGAGCAGGTGAGTCAGGAATCTAAGGCTTTCCACAGCTACAGCGTGAGAAGAGCCTGAGCTACAAGAGGTCCTGTCTCTTTTAAAAATAAAATATTCACATCATGGTAACTACCGCAAAATGTCCTGTTTCATTCACCTTCACTCCATAATTATGCTGTATGAAAAGTAGTAAGCCTTGCTTCTCCCAGCCTCCTCAGAACATCTTCCTCTGTTTAACATTATGAGTTGTCTGAATCCACTAACTAGAGTGGATGGTCCACAATGGGAGACACTTGTTTTGTTCTGCCTCTAGGATATTGAGGCACTTAAAACATATTTTGAATAAATCTCCAAGAGGAGAAATAACTCTATCAGATAACTAGAGCCTGCACACCAAATCCAGGTTCCCATTTGTTTT
Source organism: Peromyscus eremicus (assembly GCF_949786415.1). Taxonomy (NCBI): domain Eukaryota; kingdom Metazoa; phylum Chordata; class Mammalia; order Rodentia; family Cricetidae; genus Peromyscus; species Peromyscus eremicus. The sequence goes on from NC_081439.1 coordinate 103,853,984, forward strand.
TGTATGTAAAGTTTCCTCAGACTGTAGCCACACTCACTGATATGACTGCTTTCTTACTACATCCACAGCTCTGAGAAGTTGCAACAAGTCTCAAATATTTACTACATGGTGTTTTATAGAAAAGGCCTGACACCTTACTTTCAGAACAGGAAATAGTTTTTATATGCTTGTACTGAAAACAAGTAGATGTTCAGAAGCAGTTATCATATTACAAATTTGTTTCCCACTTCCAACATAATTTTGCAGTTAAAAGCAAAGCTATGGATCTGGAGAGATAGCTCAGCAGATAAGAGCACTTGGACTCATGCAGAGGACCCGGATTAAGTTTCCAGCACCCTTATCAGGCAGCACATAACCATCTGTAACTTCAATTACAGAGGTTCTGGTGCCTTTGTCTGGCCTCCTCAGGCACCTGCATGCATGTAGTGCACATACATGCATGCTCACCCACATGCACGTGCATTATACACACACACACCTTTTTTTTTAAGTAATGCTACTGTGTTCTAGTAAATGACCCAACTAAAGATTACTTTTATATATTAGCTGATAAAGAAATGCTAGCTGGGCATGATGATGCATATCTGCAATCCCAGCACTTAAGATGCTAAAGGAGAACTGTGAGTTCAAAGCCTGCCTGGAATACACAGCAATGTCCTATCTCCCTCCAAAAATGCTAATGACTATCTAGTTTAAAATCAGTCTGAGTCTGCCTTATTTTATTTAATATGATGATCTCAACTTCCAGCTATTTTTCTGCAAATCACATTTCATTATTTTAGCTGGAAAAAAAAACCCTACCATTTTGTATATATACTACATCGTCTTTATTTATTCATCCATTAATTGGGGAAAGGCCATTTTCTTATCTTGGCTATTTTGAATGATGAAGCAGTAAAACAGATGTGCAAGTATGTCTGTAGGTCATTGACAGAGAGCCCTTCCAGTATATTAATCCAGGAATGGTACCACCGGATTTCATGGTAGTTCTATTTTTAGTCTTTTAAGGAATCTTCACACCGATTTCCATGCTGGCTGCTCCATTTTACACTTTCATCAATAATATATAAGGGTTCTCTTTCCTCATATCCTTGGCAATATTTTTCATGTTTTCTTGATGATGGCCATTCTGAGGTGAGATGGAACCTCAATGTAGTTTCCAGTTGCATTTCCTTGATAGCTTAGGATGTTTTAACTTTAAATGTTTGCTGGCCATTTGCATTTCATTTGAGAATTATCCATTGTCCATTTGAAAAGTATATTCAAGATATTAACCCTATCTGCTATATAGTTGGCAAAGATGTCCTCCTATTCTGTAGACTGTCTCTTCACTCTGCTAGTTGTTTCCTTTTCTGCCCAGCTCTCTAATGTCACCAATAGGAAGGACTATCTATCAACTGTTGGCATTATTTCCTGAGCTATTGAAGGACCTTTCCTGAAGTCATTGTATGTCTGTTTCTTGAATAGTTCTACATTCTCCTCTGTCAATGTCTGCTTTAGGTCTTTAAAGCCTTTAATCCATTTGAATTATATTTTTGTGCATGGTAAATATGAATCGTTTCTTCCCTCCACAGACGGATAGTTTTTCTAGCACAATTCAGAGGCTTTATTTTCACCACACTGTTTTGCACCTTTGTCAAAATGTGGCTGTAGCTGAATGAGTTTGTTTTGGAATTTTCTGTTAGTCTGTGTTTGAGCCAGTACCATGCTGTTACTATGGCTATATAGGGTCAAGGAATTAGATATTGTGATTTCCAGGAATGCTCCTGTTTAGGTCTGCTTTGTTTATTCATAGTATTTTGTCCTTACATATTAAAATTTAGGATTTTTGAAAAATATGCCTGTAAAGATGTCATTGGGGCCAGGCAGTGGTGACACACACCTGTAATCCCAGCACTCGGGAGGCAGAGCCAGGCGGATCTCTGTGAGTTCGTGGCCAGCCTGGTCTACAAAGAGAGTTCCAGGACAGGCTCCAAAGCTACACAGACAAACCATCTCGGGAAAAGAAAAGTCACTGGGATTTTGTTGACTGTTAATAACTTTTGGGAATGCAGCCATTTTCATATTAATCCAATCAATTTATGAGCATATCTTTCCATCCCCTAAGGTCAATTTCGTTTTGATGTTTTCACTATAGAAGACTTTCTTCTCCTTGGTTAGGTGTATTCTTAGGTAAGTTACTGTAAACTGTGTTTAGTTTTCCTGATTTCTTTCATGGCAAGTTTGTTAGTAGTACATAAAAAAAAGACCTGAATGCTGACTTTGTATCTACTACTTTGCTAAACATGTCCATCAGATCCAAGATTTTTCCAGTGAAGTCTTTAGAACTTTTTGAATCATGTTATCAGCAAAGATAATTTGACTTCTTCCTTTCCTACTTGTATTCCTTTTCCTTCTTATTGCTCTAGCTAAGACATTCCGTACTATATTGAGTAAAAACTTTATCGAGTGTGAACCCTTGTCTCATTCCAGATTTGAAATGAAAGTTTTTCCCAATTGAGTATATTGCTGGCTATAATTCTGTCAGTCTTTCCTATATCAGGGTATATCCTATTCTTATAACCATATAGTCCTTAAAACATGAGTGCATTATTAAGAAACAGAAAGCTCTTCTTAAACACATTTCACACCGATGATTTCAAGAAAAAAATCAGTTAACTTTCTCACAGTCACAAATCACTTTAATGAAGATTTTTTTTCCTTTGAAATATTGTGTCAGGTATAGTTGTTCAACAGTCAAGGCGCAAACCATACTTCCACAATTAATTGTTCTGCTCATCTTCTCCAAATAACAATTACACAAAAAGGGGCATCAAAATGTATATTCTTTTTGATGGGCTCATCATTTCATAATCCTCTTTTTATTTAAAAAGTATATCCTTTTTCAACTCTGAAAATTCTGATTTGTGTAGATACTGTCATCAAAACATTGAGAAATGGATAGTATTAAACATGTTTTCATCCCACAGCTTACTCCAAGTGAAAAAAATAATCAAACAATGTTTCCATATTATCAGATGATATTTAACATAGCCCATGAAAAAAAATTAAGGGCTGAAAGATTATTGGCTTAACTTTTCTAAGTTATGCTAAATAAGTAACAATATACACAATGATATACTGATTTGAGAAAACTATTGTTTATTTAGAAAAAATGGTTACACTGGTAGAATTCAGTAGATAAAAAATTCTCTTAAAAACGTCACTGTGAAACTTTTCCAGATGTAAGTTTAGCAATACAAAGCTCCGGTAGCTGTAAAATTAAAACATAATTAATTGTTTTATTCTTCTCCCCCCCGATTTTCCTAATTACAAGAAAAAATGGCAAGGGACAAGTGAGCGCTGGTATATTTTTTTTTGTAGAACAGGCTTTAATGTTGTACACATACTATATAAAACGATTCTTAGGCGTTGCAGAAGACAGTGCTTCACTTTATTTTTAGTGACTAATATTAAAAAAAAACAGGCCAAATAAATTAAAACTGAGTTCTAAAATGAGGTAAATTCAAAATCATTCAATAACTGTTTATTTTCAGTTTCAAACATTAAAAAGGAAGCATTTCAAATGAGGGGAGGGACCGAAACCCAGGCAATATTTAATCAAAAGTGAAATTCTGTACACATGTAACCTTATTTGCTTATTGGGAAGTATATGCAGCACATTGTGCTAAAATATGGAATAATTAACACTTTCAGCCATTACTGAAAATAAACATGTAGAAATTAAGCAACAAGTTAAAGTACAATAACAAACAACACAACAATTTTAGGTTTTCTGCATGGAGCAATAAAGCAGATAACTGGAAATGGGCTCACTTCATTCACAATTCTCAGAAATCTACCCAGGAAAATAAAATTCTGGTCACAGCTGTATGAGTTCATTTCATTCTTTCCACCTGAAAGAAACAAACTGGTTATATTGACATACAAGGAGAGGCTGAGGGAAAAAGTGAGGAGGAAAGCCAAAGCATGGAAAGAAGACAGAGAGGAAGGGCCAGAGAGTGATAGATGGGAAAGAAAAGAAGGAAAGAACCATTCAGGAAGAAACCTCAGTGAATTCTGTCAATAACAAAGGCCTGGATGAAGTTCCCAAAAAATGATGAAATATTTGTCTTTGTCCATTCTTAGAAAACATTAAGACACTGTGAATTTTAAGAAACACTGAACATTTTCTATTTTCTGTGTATGAAAGGTAGAAGGTCTGTGGACTAGAGAGAAAAATATTAAAAGAATAACAGGTACAACACTCTATAGGCGCAAGGAATAATGTATCAAAAATAAACACAACATGTAGCAAAGGAAAGGAACCTATTTTACATGATTAGCCAAAAGAAATAGAAAAATGACATCCATTTTTTTCACAAGGACACAATTTTAATAGTGAATTATATTAAGATGCAATGTCTGCTAAATTATAAAAATTGCTTTAAAAATATATTGACTCAATTATACTCATTTCCTTTCCTTTATGTAGACATTTTTCAAATACTGCATAATGAAATAAATTCAAAACATAATCATTACAGCATGTGGCAAATAATTTCATATCTGCCTAACATTGTTCTCAAATTTTAAATTAATGCTTAATGCATTAAACTTTATTAATGAAAATACTACATTCACACAGTTCCTAAAATCATAGCTAGAAGGGGCCTTAGAAAATAATCACACTTGCATGAAATGCTGACAAATAATTTATACATCATTTCTACACAGCATTCTGTGCATACCATGTATAATCTTGACATCATCAATTATAATTTTGGATACACTGATGTTGAACTTACAATTTTAACACTTAAAAAAATAATCGTTCCTGTCCATCAATTGATAAATGGGTAAACAAAACATGGTACACATTCATTCTATGGAATATTTAACCATAAAAAGGAATGGATTGTTGACACATGCTACACCATGGATAAATCTTGATAACATGATGGTAGTTGAAAGAATCCTGGTCCCAAAGGACATGATATTGCACGATTCCATTTATATGAAATGTCCCAAACCAGGCAAATTGATAGACAGAAAATGTGTCAGTAGCTTCCAGTGGCTGGAGAAAGAGAAGTTAAAAGTGACTGGTAACCTGCATGGGGCTTCCTTTGCAGGTAAGGGAAATGCTCTGAGATTAGACTATGCTGCACCACACAGTGATATACTAAAAACCACTGAATTGTCCACTTTCAAATGGTGACTGCATCTCAGTTTTTTACATTGAAAACGAATAAGAAATGGGTCCTTGATCATGATAATGTCTATATGTAATGTTCCAATAAAAAAGAACATCATGGTAGTCACATGATCATAATCAGAGTAAGAAATGGGGTCTCAATCGTGATGATGTCACATTATGAGAATTCCTTAAGGACAAGGAAACTTTTAATGACATATTTAAGAGTACATTAAAGGATAAAAATGTTGTTGCTGTTAAAACATATAAAGATCTTTCCCAGGAATTAGAATTAAAATTAAAATTTTTACAAGAAGCCAAAAACCTCCAAACAACATAATCATCCCAATGTTTTCACACTTATAGAGTTCACACACAAAGGCAACCTATCTACATCATTAAGGAATTGGTTCCAGGAGGCAATTTCCTCTCCTTTCTGAGAAAGAAGGGTGAACTGAAAGTCAGTTAGTGAATTTTTCATTAGATGCTGCTTCTGGATGGCATATCTCAAGTAAAAATTGTATGCACAGGGACCTCGCTCCAAGAAATTGCCCGCAGGTGAAAATAATGTTCTGAAAATCAGTGACTTTGGAATGTCTCGTCAAAAGGATGGTGGTGTGTATACATCTTCTGACTTAAAGCAGATTCCCATAAAATGGACAGCACCAGAAGCTCTTAATTATGGGAGATATTATTCTGAGAGTGACTCATGGAGCTTTGGCATCCTCCTCGGGGAGACGTTCAGCTTAGGGGTCTGTCCACACCCTGGAATGACAAATCAGCAAGTACAAGAGCAAGTGGAAAGAAGACAGATACTGGATGTTAGTCACAACGTCTCAACAGTGTCCTCAGAGTCTACTCAGTGCTGAAGTTTGGAGGTTACAACTTGAGAAATCCACTCCCAAGCTCAAGGAACTTCAGGAAGAGCTAGCTGCTATCAAGCATACCTATAACCCTAGCATTTGAGAGCATAAGAGGAGACTCAGCATGGATTAGATGGCAGCCTATAGTACACAGAAATCCAGGCCAGCCTGAGTTACAAAGTGTGTCCTTGTCTCAAATATCCCAAAACAACAAGACACAGTGATGAAAGAACACCAAACATGAGACTTCAGGATTCTTTCCTCACTTCAGTTACAATTTTATTCTCATTAACACTTAGCTTATGCCAATCTTATGCAATATACTTCTAGGTTTATTTTTAAACAATGCTATATAAAAAATAAATATGTACCACTTTAACAATTATAAATAAGCAAGATTAGCTTTTAAATCCAAAGGGTCAATGAAACCTATCTTTTTCACAGTTCTTTTATTGATGTTTCTCAAAATCATTTTCTACTGCAGGCTCAGTTCAATTCGCTGTCCTCCATCACACACATACACTCTTTTGGAACTATAAACTGTACTTAATACCACGTAGAACACAATCAAACAAAAAGTGGCCTTCCATTCTACTGAGAGCAGAATACATGTATAAATACCATTTTATATTGGTAATGATCTCAATGTCCTCAATTCTTTAACCTGATTCAGTAGTTCACATGTTTCATAAAATAGACTTTTTGATGATAATAAAAATTTTAAGATAAACTATAAAATACAAGCTTACCCAAATAATAGCTAACTCATGGTTAAGTATCTACTTCAAAGGGGGTACCACCACAGCAATGTGCTCCCTGCATTTACTATCATTTAAGTTATCATGATTTGCCCCTTCAATGTTTATCCCCTCTCCCTGTCCAAAGCTGAATGACATATAAGGATGAAGTTGACAATCAAAATATCAAAGAAACATTCACAAAGAAAAGTATGAGGAAAAAGACATAGGGACAGGCATTCTAATCTAGCATTACACCTGCAGTTGCCCTTAGGAACTTTTACAGCAAACACAGATCCTGGAATGTTCTGTGTAGGTAAAATGTAACACCAAGTTAAACTCGAGAATATTTTAAGCTGAAACCTAATTGTACACAGGGTTGCCTGTCAGAATAAAATAATGTGCAGAAAGGATAGTCACACACATGGGCAAATGTGGCAGTAGAATTCATTATAAGTCCTTACCCCAATATCAAGACCTTTAAAACACAAAACAAAATAGCCTTTATAAGCCCTTATCCCAATGTCAAGACCTTTAAAACACAAAACAAAATAGCACCTTAATGAGTATGTGTCTACTTGAAGAGAAAAAGCAAGGAAGTACACAATTCCTTCTAACTTCAACTACTTAGTGTTTATGAGTATTGGTTCACAGAGCCCACAACTAGTACTTCCAAATAGCATAAATGTTCATGAAGAAAAAATCAGTTGTGTCTATCACTTCAATCTCCTTAGCAAGAGCTTTGTACATATTAAATGGTTGCTATATATAAATCTAAATAAAAACGAAAGTTAAATTTGTTCTCAAGAAATGTCCTCAAGGATGTAAAACAATTGTTAGTCAATATGCTTTCACTTCTATCAAACAGTGTAAGTAAATTGAGCTTGCTTAATATCAGGGGGAAAGAGTCTTTTTTCTTTCAGTACTGTTCTTCACCAATGTTTTCATTGGTTAAACATTTGACATTGTGGTACACAATCTGTACACAGATTTCTATATACAACTAACAGACTGCATAAACATCACAGACAATAAGGAAAAATAATTGGTTATTTGATGAGAAATCACAATCTAGACATGTGGATATGTTACATACTCAGAGAACCAGTAACTAGAACAAGCTCACACATGAGCAATGACTAGCTCCTGAGGAATAAACTCCAGCAAATACTCTATTTCCTAATATGGATTACTACCATATTTTGACTATGCCTTGGAATGACAGTGTATTCCTAAAGTTAGAAATCTGTGAGAGCTTAGGAGGCTAGTTTTCCAAGTACAGACTAGAAGGGGGAAAAAGCTAGAACAGGAATTATAAAATTGTCTACAGGGGCTAAGGATATAATGGAAACAACGTTTACCATGTAGGGATTGCTGGAGTAAACAGCTTGCCTTTCCCTCCACAAACCACCCTCCCCACAAAAGCCTTGATCTAGGGGGAAAGCATGTTAGTCAAAGTTTGATTGCTGCCAAGCAGAAATCAGGACACAATGTCAAATGTTTCAATTCATCAAAAGAAACTGAAATGCTGATTGGACAACTTTTCTGAATTGTTAAAGAATGTTAAATCTTGTGTTTTAACAGAACTGCACATGAACATAGTCCCAGCACTAACTAAGCCAAACCTGTGGAATTGCCAGTGAATTTGACAGCAACCTGGGCAACCCAATGAGTTCCTGGCAAGCTTGGAATACAGAGTAAGAGCCTATGTCAAACCAAGCAACAAATAAAGCAATGTTTTCTAAATGTAAACCAAACCAAGCAACAACTAAATAAAACAATATTTTCTAAATGTAAACCTCGTGTGAGACTAAGACCTCACCTAACAAGTCAAACTTTGTTCAAGTATTGGAAACTTGCAGTATCAGACTTGAAGGATAAAAGAATCAAGTTAATTTGAGACTACATGTAAGCAATAAATTTGGCTTTACTGGAATGGAAGGTTAAAAATACAATGGACTTAAAGTATGGATAGAATAGGATATGAGTTGTGGGCCACATATACCAAGTAATAATGGAGAAGTCAAAGGATGGCTGTGAGATAAAGATTTAATGAGCAGAAGTTTTTGGTTGGTTGGTTGGTTGGTTGGTTGATTTCCCCCACTTTAGTGTTAGGAACTGAACATAGGACCTTGCACATGCTAGAGAAACAGTCTACCACTGAGGTATATCCTGAGCGTCAGGTAAGGATTTTTAAAGATTAAAGGAAAACAAAATATTAAGGCAAGAACAACTAGTGATGTTCAAGAGATTAAATCAAGGAGAGAGATCATTTGGAGAAAGATTTTGCAGGTAAAAAAATAACACAAAAACAAGTTTTGGAGCTAAAAGTAGGGGGCAGGACAAGAGACTCTGAAAAGAACATAGTCCAAAAATCACATTTATATATAGTATTCTCTTGACACTAATGTGATCACTGTAATATGTCTGCACTCAGAGTGACAACTACAACAAATCAATGTCATTTCTCGACTGACTCCCCTGAAATAACTGTTCTAAACACCAACAAGAAAATCTTCAAATCAGTGATAGGATAAAATCATGGCAATGTGATGTGTCAGCAGCTCTGACCTTTCTGTAGATTAGGAAACAAGTTAACAGGGGAGCAAAAAAAGCAGAGTTAGATGCACCCTGCAGATAGACAATAGCATCATAGGAAATGAGGAATTTCTGATTGAAAAGAAAGAAAAACAGAATAGCTTGCCTAACTACAGAATGAAACCAAACAGAGGGAGCCAGAAAATAACCAGAAGAAGAAAATCAATCACAGTTTCCCAAGAGTTAAGAGTCTACCCCAGAAGAAAGTATATGTGACATAATTGTCAACAAACTAAGTATATCTGTGAACAGTTATTGGGTTCAACAAGATTTACCACAAGACTACCAGACAAACATTTAGTCCTGTCCAATCCTACAGCCCTCACCTTTTGTTCCCAAGGGATATTTCATGGCCAGTATAAGAATAACTCATGAAAATCTGTATCAAAACCTTCATGACTAACAAGACAAACTTGGGTTCCGAGAGAAAACAGATACATAAAAATCACAGTGAAAGTTGTCAGTGACTGTGGCTGATCTATTCCTAATGAAAATTTGATAGGAAGGCTTTTTGTTTCTTTAACGGAGAAGTAGCATGTTAAATAAAAATTTCAAATTAAAAGAAAAGTTACGATTAGAATAAAAAATAATATGTAGTATATAATATATGGTATTATATACTACATAGTGTATATATAATATTATATACATAGTTTCCCAGGGAAAACAGTAGGAAGGATGCCTAGAAGACTGAGTAGTACTACCTCTTTTACAATCTTCCTATTCAAAAAATAAAAAAAAGACTATTAGCCAGGAGGGGTGGTGTATATCTTTAATCCCAGCTATCAAGAGGCAGAGGCAGGTGAATTTCTGTGATTTCAAGGCCAGCCTGGTCTACATAGCAAGTTCAAAGTCAGCCGGGGCTTGAGGAATAAGAGGAAAAACGTTTAAATGCTAAATGGTTTTCATACTACTGCCTATCCCACTCTACTTAGTCAGATAATAAGCAGGGAGAAACCAAGCGAATAAAAAGCACACCCTTCCTTAGGTCACTTATTTGACAACCTCAAATTCCCGCACTGCAACTAAAGTAAATATAGCAAAACCCACATCCTAAACCAAATCCTTATACTGAACTGGCCCTCCAGACATTTCTCACCCTTAAGCAAACCTTAGTAGGGTTTGTTATATACCTGGTTCCCTAAGTGATTAGAAGCAGCTCAGATTAGAGATAAGGTATAAATAGTGGGTATATGTGTAATATTATTAAGTGACCATTACAATGAAAGCAAAAATGAGCTATAAAAAGCAAAGGCAACTTCGACTCTGTCTACCTGGAATCATTAATGGAGGAGACAAATCATCCTACATCAATAATCCTAAAACATCCAAGAGTAACTATTCAGACGCTGACTTTAAGTCCTCAACCAAAAAAAAAAAAAAAAAAAGAGGCTAAATTGGGATATGAACAGTCTGTCCACTATGGTGCTCATGTAATTTATGTAAGATGTTTAAAACATTTTTATCTATCATACAAAGCAAATGTATCACCTTGAAAACAAATTTGCCTATTTAAAATATAGTTAAAAGTACAGAACTTAATTTCTGACTTTGCAAAATATGAGCAGTGGTAGAAAGAAAGCCACAAAAACTTAAAGGCCCAAAGAACAGAAAACACTGAAGTCCTGCCTTCATTTGTCAACTCCATTTTCTAATGTCTCTGTGACCTACTTCAATCTTTCAGAGTTTTAGTTTCTTCACCTGTAAAGTATAAATACCACCATCACTTATTAAGCTACTGGTGCTTTAAAAACATAGTTAATTATCCAGAAAAGATGGTACTAGGTGGCAAAGAGAAAGCCAGATGTTCTCAAATACATCTTGATTTTTTTAAGTGATTAATCAGCAAGCTTAAAATAAAAACAAGCTTAAAGTGAAAAGTTTAAAAATAACTGCAAAATTTATATCTATATACAAAAAAGACTCTGTCATTATATTCAGGTAAAAATTCAAGTATCTGTATCCTGCAAAAAGGATCTAGTTCCTTTACCATTTTCTGATCTCGTTTAGGGGTATCTCTAAACGAAAAGGAGGGGAGAATATACTCACCTTGGTTGAAAGTGTTCATTATCTGTGCTTGTCAGAGGACTTATGAGTAGATGACAAATTAAGGGAAAACAACTTCGGGGCAGGGAAGAATAGTGCCCTACTTCCAAGCCTAATTGGTTCTGACCAGCCTAGTAACCTCAAATTCTAGGAGCTCTGCTTATGTGTCAGATCATTCTGCTGTTCTAGTCACCATGCTCCCCAGCCCAAGAGATTCACTATTACTCTTTTTTTCTCTTGGTAACAATACAAAGGGATAACAACAAAAATACACAGAGCCTATAAAACTTGTGTCATAAAACATCTCAGTTCACTACAGAATTACTTTTAAAAGTCAAGAAGATCAAGTCTCTTGTTTTCAGGTCATACACTGAAGGGTAACTACACTTTACAACTAATAAGTTCCTGTATATTTAGACCACATACAAGAAAGGTTTAATTCTAAATATGAATAGTCTCAATCTTCTATTTCAGTGAGTAAAATATAAAGATGAAAAGGATATTGTTTCTTCTCTTCCTTTCCTCCTGAACTATCCCGTTTCTCTTTCTTTTCTATCTTTTCTTTATCATGCCTGGATTCCTATAAGGAATGATGAAATTAGTTGGGGAAGGAAAAAAATCAAATACGTTTCTTAAAAATAGCCTGAAATCCCCTTTTATCATTCACCAGCCATATTTTTTCTTCAAAAACTTGCTTAATATGACACTAAAACCACATGCAACAAAAAAATAGGAATACTGAACTCCTCCAAAAGTAAAAACATTCATACATCACAGGAAAGTATGACAGCATATAGGACAGGAAATGATATTTGTGAAAGATGTATAGCAGTCAAGTATCTAGAATATCGAAAGAACTCTTAAAAGTGAATGCCATAAAAGACAACTCATTTTGAAAACAGTGAAAGAACGTGAAGAGATTTCTCCAAAGAAGATATATAGATACATGGAAAGACAGACATTTGGTATTATTAGTCACTGAGGAAATACAAATCAAAACCACAATGAATTACCACTCACATCCACTAGGATGGCTATGATTAAACTAAAATAAAAATGTAGCCAGTGTTGATAAAGATGTACAGAAATTGTACCCTGATATATTGCTAGTTGAAAGTAAACCATACAGCCACTGTGGAAAAGTTTGGCAGCAACTCAAAAAAAGCTAAACAAAATTATCTAATAATGTAGAAATTCTATTCCTAGGTGTGTGTGTGTGTGTGTGTGTGTGTGTGTGTGTGTGTGTGTGTGTGTGTGTGTATATGTGTGTGTGTGTGTGTGTGTGTGTGTGTGTGTGTGTATATGTGTGTGTGTGTGTGTGTGTGTGTGTGTGTGTGTGTGTGTGTGTGTATCTCCAACAAAATTGAAGACAGTCAAATGAGTTATTTCATACCAGTATACAAATGTCATAGCAACATTATTCACAATAGCCAAGAAGTGGAAACATTCTAAAAACCCAACATCTGGCTGGGTGTGTGGCTTACACCTGCAATGTTAGCGCTAGGGAGCATGGGGCAGGAGAACTTCGAGTTTAAGGGGGAGGCTGAGGTATTAAGGAAGCTCCAAGCCAGCTTGGGATACCAAGGGAGACCCTGTCTCAAAGCAAAACAAAAATCCACCAACTAACAAGTGTGGTATAGTCACATAATGGAACATTATTTAGTCATAAGAAGAGATTAAATAATGGAAGATACTACAATATGGAAAAAGAACTTCAAAATCATTCTTAAAAGGCAGACACAAAAAAGCTCTATTATTTTATAATTCTACTTACATGAAATAATTAAAAATAGGTAAATCCACAGAGACAGAAAGCTAGTAGTTGCCAAGGAATGGGGAAGGCAAAGTGAGGAATCAATGTATCATGAGCCTAGGGTTCCCCTTTGGAATAATTCAAATATTTTTGGAACCAGACAAATACCAAGTGTACAATATTGCAAATATACATACTACTTAATTCAGTGGTTTTCAATCTTCCTAATGCCATGAATCTATAATACAGTTACTCATGTTGTAGTGATCCCCCAACCATAAAGTTATTTTTGTTGCTACTTCATAACTGTAATTTTACTACTGTTATGAATCATAATGTAAACGTTTTTGGAGATAGAGGTTTGCCAAAAGGACTGTGACCCACAGGTTGAGAACTGATGACTTTATTATTCGATGTGAACCTTTTCTCAATTGAAAAACACTGAAAAGGAACAGCCTTATCTTTGGAAGCTTACAGAATTAAATTATCCACCATTTACTTTTCTAAAACTGCTATTAAAAACTATAAATGCACTATACATTTTTAACATTTACAGTAATACTTTGTAAACAGTTTATACCTTAGTAGTAGCTTACCAATTATTTTATGGAGCATGATTGAAATTTGAGTATCAATCAGTATATAACAGAATGTACTTTATACATATATAGATATATCTCAGGAATAAAGAGAAACTAAAAGAACTGTGGGTAGAAGAAAAAGTAAAACATAAAGAACTGAAGTGGTGAGAGTAAAATGGAGAGAAAAAGAACTTCAGAAGTATACTAATTCTAACTTCACAGTAATTTAGGACTAATCTAGCTCAAATTTCCCAACCAGAGTACCTGCCCACTCCCAAACCTCCTGTTCCCATTCCAAAGTAACTAGCAAATGATTATCTGGCAGGAATATACATACATACACCAAGGCACTAAACTTACAAGAGTGAGTATTTTCCTTGAAAGGCTCTAATCCCTAGGTGAAGAGTCACATGCTATTAATGGCTGCTATGAGAGGGAGAGAATCAGTCTTCTCTAAGGACAAGGCCTCTGATAGGCTATCCAATCACAAGTAGTCAGCCCTAAACACATATGCATATAAGCAGCACTAAAAGGACTCAGCGGGTTTTATTTATAGATACATATATAGGTATAATAATAATAATTAAAGAAGAGGTCACGAAGTTTAGAGGGAGCTGGGGAAAAACACAGGAAGACTGGGAGTCAAGACTGGGGGCGAAGAAATGATGTAAATACAGTATTCATATATGACATTCTCAAAAATTAATAAAATACATGTTTTCCAAAAGGTATACAGTTCCTTTGTGTTCCTAATTTACCTTTTTGCCACCAGAGGAGATTTTATCCATCTTCTCAGATTTAAACGAATCACTACTGCCTTTTTCTTTGCCTGAAGATTTTGACTTATTTTTCTCTTTGTCTTTCTCATTTGGATATTGAGACTCACATGGACTCTCACTTTTGTGTTTTGAAACCCCCACTAAAATTACAAAAGAGAATAATGAAAGGCTTTTCCAATTCACTCTGATGAGTGCTTCAAGGTATTAGTAAGTCTACCTACTTGTTCCATTCTCCTCTTTCCGCCTCTTTGTTATGTCCGGTGGCACTTCACGGTCATTGTTTGAGTGGTCCTAGAACCAAGAATTGTGAACTACATTGATCAAGGGTTATGGTTTTTGTTTTGTTTTGTTTTTACGTATTACTTTTATACAAGAAAGTCACCACTAACTAGCATTGGAGGATATTTGTAGTACCACATATTTGGTAAAATAGCATGAGAGAAATTACTAAGCTGAAGTTCCTTATTAGTGTAGAAAATGCAAACACAGTCTAGGGTGAATATACCAGTTAAAACTTGGAGCAGACTGCTATGGAATAAAGCAGTATTTTCTAAAAGCAGAAAACAAATTACCATACATGAAAAAAAGCTTTCCAAGCTAATTTTTAAAAATTACAAACCCTTTTCCGCTCTTTCCTGTCCTTTTCATCTTTTTTCTCTCTTTCTCTGGATCTTTCCCTTGACTTGTCCAAATCTTTCTTGTCCATTTCTCTCTCCTTACTCTTGGACAGTGGTGGAGGAGTATGATTAATGTAGAGCTGTTAAAATTAAGGCAATATTACTAAAGATTATTAGTTTTCCAGTATTGGCAGCCTTTGGTATTTTGTTTATTAAATGAAAGATAATAGGTAACTATATATCAAGTCAAAACTAGTTATCTGCTTGTTTTATGAGAGCTAAAATAAAAGAATGTGACACATATACAAAGGCTTTAATCCTGGGCCTTATAAAGATTCCCATTTGAACTCAGCTCATTAATGCCTCAACTGAAATTTCACAGTAAATTCAGAAGCCAGCATCCTCCTTGTCCCCTAGTATATAAGAGTTCATATGTGAAAAACAGCAACTGGACTTTTTCTACTGTAAAAAAGACAAAACACAAATCCCTATGCAGTCATGGATATTTGAAGGTCTAACCATCTAAAAATAAGCAGTCAATGACGGGGCAAAAAGATACAAAGAAAACCTAGTAAATCCATTCTGCCTAGGTATAAACCAAGCAGTGATTATCTCAAATATTTTTTATAAATATAAAGACTGATGCATATTCTCTACTTATGAAAGCACTGTAACTCTATCAAATAACCACAACTGTGATTTCTATCTTACTCGTTCTAAATAACTCAGGAAACCATCAGGTAAGCTGAGGGTAACTAAACTACTCGAAAGACTGAAAGTGATAGAAAAAATATTCTCTGTCAAAAGGTCTATTGGTGAAAAAATAGCCAAACATCTAGGTTATTCTAATTCTAAATGAGAGAAAAATTCTACTTAGGGAAGTTGGAAACATGGAATGCACTCTAAAAGAAAATGTTTAGAAGTAGTCAGAAAATAATCAAACCCCTAACCTTATGGCATTTATCCCTGTTTCATTTGCTATGTTCAAAGGATAATGACTAGAACTCATAATGTAACTACATAATTCTAGATATACCCTAAGAAGAAACACAATAGTGACTGAACGGTAAAATAATTTTACAGCAAGGAATCCTTTGATAATCAAAGAAATGCAAGACAAAGGGCTATCAGTTTAAAGCTTAAACACTTATTCTTTCAACACCACCAAACATTTTCAATTCAATTGTCTGAGAAATAGTATCAAAGCAACACAGAGTAGATTCTTAAAAAAATGTTTAAAAGTTGAGGAATGACTGAAACAAAGTGTTTATCAATAACAAGATTAAGAGAATAATCTACAGTCATAAAAGATACTACCTATCTAAAAGATACTACTGCTGAATATGCCTTAAAAGACACTTGAGATTTTTCTAATTGTGAAATTTATTCACATCTTCTTTTCCGGAATCTTAGTATTATTTATGAACTAGATAAGACAAACAATAATATATTATTGAAACACTCAACAATTTCCTTTAAGAAAGTACTTCTTCATTTCTCCCACTACAAGAGTATCCTCATCCCCCCAAACGACATTTTTACCCATGCCTACTTGAATTCTGGAGTGTAAGGAATTGAGAAACTACTCTAGGACTTCTGGCATTAATATTCAAATATTTCATTCTTGACATAAAATGACAAATAGTTAAACTGATATATAATCAGAAATTCTAGGTTTAGAAATATACCAATTCACTTCCTCCTCTCTACCTTTCTAACATAGTTTCTCATCATCTACTGAGTGAAATTCATACTTGTTTAAGCATTTTAAGCATGCTGCATAATCTTCACAATTATATCCTACCATACAGCCATAACCTAATGTTCTGTGGCTATCAGTAGTCCCTAACTTTCATCCCTTTTACCTTATTAGAATGAATAATTACTTTTACCTTAAAAGTCTTGGTTTTTCAAAAATAGCTGGAGAGCCATCAGCACCTAAACTATCTCTCAGCTCTGCAATTCACCTTCTACTGGATTCTTTTCGTTTTATTTATTTGCCATTTCTGTAACGGGTT
This sequence comes from Peromyscus eremicus, assembly GCF_949786415.1. Taxonomy (NCBI): domain Eukaryota; kingdom Metazoa; phylum Chordata; class Mammalia; order Rodentia; family Cricetidae; genus Peromyscus; species Peromyscus eremicus. The sequence continues at coordinate 103,871,149 of NC_081439.1, forward strand.
TTTCCTTACAAATCTCAAGTTACTTATTTCTGTACATAATTATTTCTAATACAGAAGAACAACTAGATGTCTTTCTCACTTTTATATGCTTCTTAGAGGCTAGTACATACAATGAATACATATTTGCCAAATAAGTTAATGATGTGTTAGGGTAACTTGTATGTAACATTATGAGTTTGTTCCTAGTTTGATTTTATTTCCTTAGATTAAGACCATTAAGATGGAATAAAGGAATCTAGCCAACTTTCAAAATCAAGGCGTGGTTGGAATAGAAACATGCTTTTAGCGCTCTTGTCATCATATGTAGTTGCTAGTACTGCTATACCAAAACACAACTGATCAAAAGTAGAAATATATGAGGTGGAAATGGGAGTGACAAAATATATGGATTCTATTTTAGGTTAGTCATCTTTTAATCTCACTAAAATAGTAAATGCATGCATTACTTTACTATGGATTAGAAAGTAAAAGTACCCAATAATTATTAAGAAACAAAATACTGGGGGCAAAGCATAACTTAAAAATATCAAAATAAAATCAAGGAAACCATTTTATATTTACAAGTAACAAAGTAACATGAAAGACAGACACATATCTTATGGCAAAACCTCTAGAAAGTAAAAGCTGCCCCAGAAGCAGTGAGGCTATATAAATTGCTCAAAGTCCAGGAAAATTTTATCCCAAGCCATTCAAATGTTTTCAGATTTTTCTATACATTTAAAAGTATAAAATCAGCTGCTACACAAAAATACTACTTTGGGTTGCTTACCAAAGGCTTTAAGAGTTCATTTAAAGTATGTCTTGAGAGGCTAAACCTTACTGTAAGATCCCATATTAAGGATCTGAACATGAAATGAGTCTCATAATTTTAATTGAATATTATATGTCACTTTCAAATTTTTCTGGTTCCACGTGGAATAATCTATTGAATTTCAAATGCCCACAAAAATCTTCTTGTACAAAAATGTTGAAAAATTGACTTCAATTGCCACATTTAAAAAATTATATAAACTCACTGAAGAAGCTGGGAAACCTTTATAGCTATTATTGAAATGGATGTTAAGAACCAAGAAACCTTGATTTTAGCTCACACTTTCAGTAATGGCAAGTTGTATGTCACTGAGAATAGTTCAGTCTCTCATTTGTCAAGAAGACACTACTATCTGCCTTATTTAACTCATAGTACTATTATAAACATGAGATGAGACAATATTATCTAAACATGCAAAAATGACAAAATATAATCTTCACAACAAATGTAAGAAACCATAATCTTCATCACTGACAAGAAAATCTAGTTAATCTTAGCATCAGGATCCAAACTACTTCAATGTATGCTTTAATAAATAAATACTAACAAATTAAGACTATTACAAGCCCACAGATATAAAACAGCCCACACAAGCTACTGATTGTTAAGACTGAAAAATACAATCTCAAACTGGCTGCAAAGACCTACTATACTGCAGTATGTTTTGATGATAGTAATAAAAAGGTTTTACTTTGCCAGGTGTTGGTGGCGCACGCCTTTAATCCCAGCACTCGGGAGGCAGAGCCAGGCGGATCTCTGTGAGTTCGAGGCCAGCCTGGGCTACCAAGTGAGTTCCAGGAAAAGGCGCAAAGCTACACAGAGAAACCCTGTCTCGAAAAACCAAAAAAAAAAAAAAAAAAAAAAAAAAAGGTTTTACTTTAAAACGAACTACTTATCGTATAGTTTATCTTAAAAACAATGCCATTTATTTAGGACACAAGCACTTTGGCTATCTAAACAATTAAATAATTAGTAATTCTTTGCTCAGATTTCATAGACATTTCATTTAAAAATAAAGTAATATGGCCATTTCAAAATTCCATTTGGTCCATAAGTAAAGAGTCATACGTAGCATATAAGTAGAAGACATAAAGTAGAAAAATCAAAATAAAGAGGGTACAGATTTCATAATAAGACACAATGACATGAAAAATAGACAATTCAAGTATAATACTGAAATGAACTCCATAAAAATACACAAACTGCATTGTTTTTAAGAATCAGAACACCCAGAAGAGTAGTGTACAAGGAAAGAATTAATACTGACATATAAACATAGCCCTCAAGTTGAGTACTCCCTCCCTTCCAGGAGAATGATTATTTTATATTTACTATATCTCCTGGAATTATGCCACAGCTACTAAAAGGATACTTTAGCAGAGGGAGACATAAAGAAATTTATGGATTGAGAAGGAGTCAGGTTTTTAAAGTTCTATGAATGCAGCAAATTACTTTTTTGTTGTTCTGAGTTATCTATAAACAAAGTAAGAAAACTGGCAAGTTTGCTCTGTGAAACTACAGAAGTCTACCTACCACCCATCCCAAACAAATCAGTAACTCTCCATTCTCCAAACCTTATCAAGTTTCCAGATTTTAAAGCATAAGAGAAAAATACATAACACAACAAGCAAGAATATATAAAAATACTGCCACATCACACACATCTCTAAATGAACCATTGTCATCTAGCACTTGTGTTGTCGTTTGTGGTAAGAATTTATAAGGTGAGTCTACATAAAGAGAGAGTGCTTTCTCCCACCAATCCTAGCATACAAAATTTACTAGAGTGGTGGCATCTACTAAATAAAAGAAGTTAAGAATTTCTGGTTTACTTAGGCATGATTTTAAAAGACTCAAACCTTTGATGAAGATTCCTTGAGATCGATGAGACTGTCCTGTAGAAAATGAATGGAGATGACAGGTGAGCTGGCATAGTTCTCAGAACCCAGAGGAACTTTGGGAGGTATGTCTGTAACCTGGAAATAAACCAGCTATTTCTTGTGAGGATAAATTCCAGGAAATCATTATCAATATGAATATCAGCAATAAAAACAAAAAACAAAACCACACAATGGAATTGTAATTTTAAAAATTTATAAACATTAATTATATAAAATTAAAATTTTCTTCTGATTGAAAGTTAAAAATAAATGTCAATGCCACATATTTCATATTAAGCTTTAAGTAATTAAGAGGCTTTAAAAAGGCAAAACATTTTTCTCCACCAAAAGTTGAAAACAGTGAAGGTCACCGTGGAAGAAAATTGACTAATATTTTCATTGTTATTCTCTAATTAGAAGATTTTCAAATTTTATCCATTTACAACTCCAATAAATATAAACATTTTATTCTAGCTACAAAATTCAGTGGCATTACAAGCAAAAAATATTCTATAAAACAGTAATCAATATTTTGTTGCAAAGTATCATGATTTTGAATCTCATGCCTCTCACAAGGAAAAAAAGTTTAAAAAGAAGAAGAAAAAGAAACCAATTATAGTATTCCACCACAGTGCTCTGGATGAAGAATTAATTAACTTACAGTTTTAAAAGTTCAACGTACTGCAAATTCAAAGATTCCATGAAATTAGATGACTTTAGAATTAAAATTAAATATGGAGCAAGGAATGGCTACCCTGAGTTCTTCAAGAAGGCTACACCCACGATTTTGTGCTGCAGTTGAATGCCTGGGATTTCTCTTTGCTGGGTGGTAGGACTGGATGCCACATCTGCTCTTATCGTAACGCAAGGTTCAACTTGTTGGGAACCCAATGGTATAAACAAACCTCCAAGGGAAGATACAACAGAAGCTGCATGCTCACTGAATAAACACAACTACAGGAGAACTGATCACCAAGGAGACTTTAAAATGGAACTCCTTTCAAGACTCCTTCTTAGAAGGCACATCGGAATGATGCTCATCAAGAAGCTTGATGAATTCAGAGGTATCTTGTTTATCGTGTATCATTCAGGAAGTCTTCAGTGCTATATAATCTTCAATATTTAGGCCGAAAAACAGCTTCATTCTGCTGAAAACATTCGTTTGCTTGTAGCTACCATTGCACTCCAAAAAGGACTGCTTAAAGCAGTGAGGCACTTCTGGGTAAAATTTCTCTTGCACTTTGAAACAATAAAATTAGTGCTAGGTCCTTGAAGTTCTAACATTTTTATAATAAAAACACTCAATAGGAAAAATTAGTCCACAAATACAGAAAAATTTCATTTTCTAATGCAATATAAAACCTCCAGTGGCTCCAGTGTATACTTGGCACAAGACTTGAAGGAAGTCAGGACATTGGTATTCCAAACAGGTGAGCCTAATACGGATGCTGCCTTCCTCAGGCTATACTAACCTTTACTGTGGAGGAATGTGATGGAGAAGGATGAGTATCAATTTTGCGACGTTTTTGTTCTGTTCGGACAAAAAGAAAGAGTCAGAATGAGGGATAATTCCAGTCATTCCTAACACTTCAGAAAGTGAACAACTTTTAAGATCAAGTATTTGTTGCACTAGCAAAATCACTAACTTATCAAGACAATGAGACAACTAACAAGCATAATTAGAACAAAAAGTACAGAAATATAAAAAATGTACACTTGCCCCTTTCAGATTCCGAGATATCTGATCTGGGAACAGGTGACTTCAAGGACCCTGAAACTGGTGTTTTTTCTCCTCCTTTAACGTTTTCCTTTGACTTCATTTCCTTTGCTATATCTCTTTCTCTGGATGGCTCCTTTTCTCTTTCTCTTTCTTGAGTCGATTTTGATTCTACACTGGGGATGGTGGTCTTGAATTTCTCATCTTTAGCTTTTTCTTCCTTCTTGAATTTTTCTTTCTCTTTGTCAGACTTAGGCGTTCTTTCCTTTGTCTCTCTTGCTTTTTCATCTTTATTTGGCCGCTCTTCCTTTGGTTTTTCTTTACTATCTTTACCAAGTACCCTGGCCTCTGGAGTTGTAGATGGAGTCTTTTCTTTTTTCTCTTTATCTTTCTCTTTAACTTTTTCTTTGTCATTTTCCTTAACAGCTTTGTTGCTTAAGAAGAAAAAAAAAGGCAAATAATCATCAAATATATCCCATATTTAAAATCATAAAGGAGCCAAGTGTAGTGGCGCATGTCTTTAATCCCAGCATTCAGGAGGCAGAAGCAGGTGGATCTCTGTGAGTTCGAGGCCAGCTTGCTCTACAAAGCAAGTTCCAGGACAGCCAGGGCTGTCACACACAGAAATCCTGTCTCAATAAACAAACAAATAAAAATGCTTTAAAAAATGCTGTGAAACTAAGAGGAACCCTCAGAAAGATAAAGAACAGCTTTAGGATAAGTAAGTACTTCTTCACATGAGGTAAACAATACAAATTCATGAATACGTGATTTTTCAATGATTAATAATTATAATAAGTAATATTAGATTATTTTGTATATATTCACAACCTTTGACAATAACAAAGTAATGACCCAAAACACATCCAACAAACCAACTAAAGAAGCTATCAGTAAAGACTGCTAAGTTGTATGGACTACTTTCAAAATGACTCTAACCTTTTCTTGCATTAATAAGCCTTATTCAAACTGTCTACAACAAGCACTGTATCTTAAAACTTCTCAAAACTTTACCATCATAGCCTGAATGTCAGCAGGAGAAATAAAGCTGTTAAATGTAACTATATAAACTAGAATTAGTAATAAGTAAATTATCAAAATTGGAATAACAAAGTTTCAAAGTATACATGACAAAGTATACACGACTTTTGTACTGCTCAATTACAACCGCCTACACTTCCACTCATGATTAATTAGGTCCACATAGGAGAATCTAGGGGACTTCCAGATAAAATTATAGACTGAAGAAGTCAGAATAAAAAGTAGACTCTGGTGGTGATGTATTGTGTACCCTAATAAACTTTGCCTGGAGATCAGAGAAGGAGAGCAAGCCACAGGCACCACCTCTTACCTCACCAATTCCTCAGCCTGAACAAGAGCATCTTATTCCTGTGTCCCCATGCCTTATATACCTTTCTCAGCCCAGCCATCACTTCCTGGGATTAAAGGCGTGTGTGCTTCCCAAGCAAAAGCATGAGATCTCAAGTGCTGGAATTAAAGGTGTGTGCCTCCACTGCCTGGCTCTGTTTCTCTCCTAGACTGAGTCAATCTCATGTAGTCCAGGGTGGCTTTGAACTCGCAGGGATCCAGATGGATCTCTGCCTCATGAGTGCTAGGATTAAAGGTGTGTGCCACCACTGTCTGGCATCTATGTTTAATCTAGTGACTTGTTCTGTTCTCTGATCTTCACGCAAATTTTATTAGGGTACACAATATATCACCAGAGACTCTATTCAAAATTTTTTCAAAAAGGAGACAAAGACCTTCATAAACTCACAAAAGTACCAAAAACACATAAAAAAAAATGCTGTAAAATTAAGAAGAACCCTCAGAAAGATAAAGGTTACTTGAAAAGTACAGAGTAAAAGACACAATTATTTGTTGTCTCTAAGAAACACATATCACTGCTAGAAATACCTAGAGAGTGAGACTCAAAGGACAGGAGTCAGGCTAGCCAGGGAGTAAAAGCCAAAATTAAGCTGGCATAGCTCGTCTGGTAGCTAACAAAGTAGAATTCAAAAAAAAAAATTGGAACAGTTAAATAATGTAGCTATATATGAATGAATCAAGAATATGTAACAACCATAAACCACATGGTAGAGCTGAGAATTTCATAAAACTAACATTAATGTTCATACACATTCACATTGGTCCTGATACAGTAATAGTGGATCATTTTGACATTCTACTGTCAACTTTAGATGGTCACTCAGACTGAAAATCAACAAAGAAACTGCAGAGTTAAGAGAGGCCTCAAATAGTCCAATGATGTCATAGTAAAACAAGAACAAGGTAAACCAAAAAGCAGTCAATAGAAAGAAATAATTGAGGTCAGGGCAGAATTCATGAAATAGAGACTAAAAGAAAAATATAGAGAATCAATCAATCAGAGTCTGTTCTTTGAAAAAACTGCCAAATGTCTACCCAAACTACTCAAAAGAGAAGATTCAAGTTAATAAAAATTAGAAATGAAAAGGGGGAGTTTACTGTTGATTCCAGTATGTATCATCAGGGAATAAAACGCGAAAATCTAGAAAAAAAGGATAAATTCCTAGATACATATGACTTATCCAAACTAAATCAAGGGAATACAAGCAATTTAAATAGACCCATAACAAGCAATGAGACAGCTGTTATTAAGTCTTCCAACAAAGAAAAGCCCAGAACTATTCAGATTGACTAATAAATTCTACCCAACCTTTACTGAAGTGCCAATACCAAAGATCCTTAAACTGTTCCATAAACAGAAAGTAAAGAAACATTATCAATCTCATTCTATGAAGCCAATATTACCTTTATACCCAAACTGAATAAAAACACAACCAGAGAACAAAATTATAGGCCAATTCCCCGATAAGTGAAATGTAAAGGTTTTTTTAATTTTTATTTATTTTATGTGTATGAGTGTTTTCCTTGCATGTATGTCTGTGTCATGTATGTCTGTGTATGACATGAATACCTGGTGTTCACAGGGGCCAGAAGAAGGCAGCAGATCCCCCTGGAAATAGACTTACAAATGGTTGTAAGCTGCCCTGTAGGTTCTGAGAATTAAACCTGGAAGAGCAGCTAGTATTCCTGACCTTACTGAGCCACCTCTCTAGCCCAAGATGCAGAATTCTTAAATTCTTGCAAATGGAAAAAAAAACACATTAAAATCATGCACTATGACCAAACTGGTTTCATTCCAGGGATGCAAGAATGATTCAAGAAATGTAATACAGAAGATGGACAGACTCAGGGTTAGAAATCAAAAGATTATGTCAATAGCTGTAGAGAAAGACTTTGACCAAAACACTTTCAAAAACTCTAAGGAAACTAGGAATACAGGGAACATATAACAAACCTTCAAAGGCACTTAAAGCACAATCAGAAATAAGACAGAAGGCTGGGCAGTGGTGGCGCAAGTCTTTAATGTCAGCACTCAGAAGACAGAGCCAGGTGGATCTCTGTGAGTTTGAGGCCAGTATGGTCTACAGAGCGAGTTGCAGAACAGGCTCCAAAGCTACACAGAGAAACCCTGTCTCAAAAAATAAAAGAAAGAAAGAAGACAGAGTACACCATCTCCACTCATTCAATACAGTGTTTAAAATCTTAGCTAGAGCATTGACACAAGAAAATGAAGTGAAGGAAATAACAGGAAAGAAAAAATTCAAATCACCTCTATTTGCAATGATCCTATTCTTAAAAGACCCATAAGGCTACACCAGAAAATTCTTCTACCTAGTAAACACATTCAGCAAATTAACAAGATACAAAGTAAAATAAAAATTCAAAAATTCTATTTAATAAGGATGAAATTGCTGAGGAAGAAATCATATACAATAAGTTGGAAAAAAATACTTAGGAATAACCCTAAGGAAATAAAAGACTGGTAAAATAAGAAGTAAAAAGAGACAAGTTGAAGACATTGTCCTATTCAGGATTTGTTTTTATTTCATCTTATTTTAATATTATTATATGTTTTTAGATGCTTCTTTGTTTTCTAATGGGAAGGAGTAAGAAAGGATGAAGATTTACGTGGGTGGGGGGTGAGGAAGATCAAGGAGGAGTTGGGGTAGGGGAAAACATAATCAGAATCTATTGTATGAAAAAAATATATTTTCAATAATAAACAAATAAATAAAAATTAAAAAACGAAAATGCCTTGACCATGAAGTAAAATTTAAAAACGAAAAAAAAATTTAACTCCATGCTTATGGATTAGGAGAATCAATATTGTGAAAATGGCTTCTAGTACCCAAACTGATCTACATATTTAACACAATCCCCATAAAAATTCAAATGAATTCTTCATAGAATTACAGAAATACACACACACACACACACACACACACACACACACACACACACACACACAAACACACACCCCTAAAACTGATAGAGAAATACAGAAGACCCAGAGTAGCCTAATCAATCCTTAACAGAAAAGGCAATACTAGAGGTCTCACAATACTTTATCCCAAATTATACTATAGATACACAGTGACAAACACAGCATGCTACTGGCACAAAAACAAGCATGTAGATCAATGTATGTCACTGGAACAGAATATAGAAGCAAGAAATAAATATACATAGCTACAATCACCTAATATTCAACAAAAGTATCAAAAGCATAGATTAGGAAAAAGACAGTAGCTGCAACACATAGTACTGGGAAAACTCGACAGTCATATGTAAAAGAATGAAACTGGACCTCTATAACTCATTCCTCTCAAAAGTAATTCAAAATGATGAAATACCTTAATATAAGAATTGAAACTTTTAAACTGCTAAAGGAAACTATAGGAAAAACATTTCCAAGAGCTAGAATGGTAACCAAGAACAGACAAACAGCATTACATGAAATTAAGCTTTTGCGCAGCTAAGGAAACGATCATCACAGTGAATAGATAGCATACAAAACGAGGGGGAAAGCATTGTCAAGTATGCATCAGACAGGAGATTGACATTGAAAATAAAGAATTGCAAATAACTCTCTAAAATTTATCTAATAAATAAACAGGTTGATAAGTAAATGGGCTGATAAACTGCTCATAAAAGGAATATGAATGGCCAATATATACTTGAAAAGGTGTTCAACATTTTAGCTATCAGAGAAATGAAAATTAAAACTGCTTTGAACCAGTCAGAATGGCTCTCATCAAGAAAATTAACAAGAACAAAAGTTGGTGAGAATGTGGATAAAAAGTTACACTTATAAATTGCTGGTGGGACTCTTAACTAGTGTAGCTGCTATAGAAGTCAGTGTACAGGTTTAAGAATAAAACTACCTCAGCTATTCCACTCCTGAGTATATTCCCAAAGGACTCTACAAGTCAACATAACATGGAGATACTTGCACATTTTTGTTTATTGCTGCACTAGTCACAATAAATGGAGCCAGCCTATGTGTCTATTAACAGATTCATAGATAAAGAAAATGTGGTATACATACAAAATGAAATTTAATTCAGCCAGAATGAAAACTGAAAAGATGGCATTTGCTAGAAAATGGATTCAACTAGAAATATTTACATTAATTGAAATTAGCCAGGCTGAAAGAGCAAATAACATGTTTTGTTTTATACGTGGAACCTAAAGTATGTATATATCATATACATCATGAAACTAGAAAAGGGACCAAGAAAGAAAAACACATCGTTTTGTTTTGTTTTGTTTGTTTGTTTGTTTTTTAAGATTTATAGAAAAAGCCGGGCAGTGGTGGCACACACCTTTAATCCCAGCACTCAGGAGGCAGAGCCAGGCGGATCTCTGTGAGTTTGAGGCCAGCTTGGGCTACCAAGTGAGTTCCAGGAAAGGCGCAAAACTACACAGAGAAACCCTGTCTCGAAACTCCCCCCCCAAAAAAAAAAAAGATTTATAGAAAAGAGTGTATTTTAAGTTAAATAACACGACATTGCATTTAGTAGGCATTTCTTTTGGTGGGAATGGATGCACTGGATGAGGAGGAGTTTACAGAAAGTAACCTTCAGGGAATACAGAACAAGAATAAAAAAAAAAAAAAAAAGAAAAAAAAGAAAACCTTTAGTCCTTAGAAAAACACATCTGAAGAGAGAGACACGAGGCATAAAGGAAGATAATAGAATATATATGACATAAGAACAGAAGGGAAATTATTTGGAAATAAGGTGACTAGTAGGAGACAGCGAGGGAAGGGAGGACACTGGAGGGCAAATTAGAATAAAGTATGAGACATACATATGGAAATGCCATAATAGAACCCTTTGGTCTGTATGCTTACTTAAAAGGTAATTTTTTTTAATGAGAGAATTTTGGAGTTAGGGAGATGGCTTGTGTTTGTACAGCACTTGCCATGCTTGGTTGTCCAAAACCCACATAAAGACCAGCACAAAATCACTCATCTGTAATCACACTGGCTCCTATGGTAAAATGGGAGGCAGAGAAAAGAGAATCTTCGAAAGCTCACAGGCCACCTGGCCTGGTAGAGGTAGCAAAGTGAATCCATTTCAAACAAGGTAGAAGGTGTGGTGTAACATCTGAGGTTAGACCTCCACTGTGGCATACACACCCATCCCATACACACACACACGAGAGAGAGAGAGAGAGAGAGAGAGAGAGAGAGAGAGAGAGAGAGAGAGAGAGAGAGAGAGAGAGAATTTAGAATTGTGACATATGGCTTAGTATTCTTACCTGTTAGAGCTACTATTTCCATTGCTTGAATTCCCTTTTGGTGTGGTACTAGAAGCCTTATTAACAGCTTTTGTACCACACTGAGATCTCTCCCTTGGTTTATCTGAAATAAAAACAAGGTTTTTGTTAGCAAACTGTAAACATAAACTATGACTTCACAGCAAAATGATTAGTGAATAATTAGAAGATTCAAGAGGCTGATTATTTCTTAATAGTTACATACTCATAAGCAGGGAAATAAAAAGCAATATGAGGCTTGCATTGTAATTATCATGTGATAAAATATTTTAATATATTATTTATAAGTGTTTATAAATAAGCATACCAGTCTCCTCAGTACCACTTTCATCCGATTTAGATGCACTTCCTAGGGATGATGAAGAAGTCCCACCACCAGGCCCATTTTGTACACTGGCAACAGCATTCCTTGGAGGAGGATCTTTGTGATGAAATTCATTTTCAGGTATCATGTGTGACTTTCTACATTTCAACAGCCCCCAGTAGCTGAAAGTCGCACAAAGTGTTTAAATACACATACACAAATCAAAAAACACAAACATAGGATTTAGTAGAATAAAATTAGCAAATTATTCACTGTGCTACTTGGTTCTATAAAATAAAGTACTACTTTTCAGTATATTCCTCAATGTCTTTAGAGTGTTCTAAAACTTAAAGTCATTCTTTCAAATTAAACTAATTCTTTAACTAGAGAACTTTTTTCTTTTTGCTCCTCAAGATATGGTAACTATGACAAAATAGCATTTCCCCCATTTCAAGAAATATTGTATTTGGCTTTTAAAACTATCATCCAGTATAGACCGGAAGTTGATAATCAGAAGTGACAACTCTCACCAGCCTGTGGGAACATGATCGCATAATCTCCCATAATCTCCTGAAGTAAAGCAGAAGATAAGACTTCAACATTGTAAAACATTTTCAAATCTTCAGAATCCTTCTATAATCTAGTCTCATAAATCACATTAAAGTATAATTGTGTTACCCCATAGCCAATGCATATAGATCTGGCCTCTTTTCTTTTTCTTCTTGGCATATTTTATTCACTCTTCTTTCCAAGGCCTGACCCAGATTCAAAACTTTTGGGTACCAAGGAAGTATTTTTGTTAGCACAATCAATATATTCCTGATGTGAGTATATTCGCCTGTCTCAAGGCAATGTACCGATGCCTGTAACAGACATTTAAAGATCTATTATCATAAAATACAAGTATGAAGAGGAAAAAAAATTACCTTTCAAAAATATCCACTTTTGTTTTTACCTTGGTAAGTTTATAATGCCATTTATGTACAACATGTCGAAAATTTTCATAATCTAATTGATCAGCTTTATTTCCACCATCAAATCCAGTTGCCCGTAATATGGTAAGGAATCCTGGATAGTTTCCACATTCCTAAGGAAAAATAAGTTTCTCGTTTTTAGGGGTAAAATTTATCCCACAAAATAGGAGAATGAGATCAGATAAGTGACCAGATGTGAAAGAAAGGTTCAGATTAGCCAATGATAATAACTTGAAATATCAAGTTGAAATAGAATGAAAAACAATTCTACTTTTTAATATTATACTAATTGTGGTTTTAAGTATCATTTTATACCTGAGCCTTAAATTGTCTGAAGCAATCATTCTACATGCAGGTAAAACATCAACATATTTATTAATCATATACCTTTTCATATGTGGCTCTATCACTATGCCACCTGGTCACCGTCTCTAACATGCAGCAGAGAAATCTCCCATACCGACTAGCTTCATTTTCAGTACAGCTTGCAACTGTGTAAATTATGTCAGAAAAAACCTAGAGCAAGAATGTTTGAAAAAGAAAGTCAAACTAACTGAAAATACTAAAAAACTATTATTTTAGGAAATCAAAATAAACAGAGAAATTTAGTAAAATATGTACTTTCTCCTTTTGTATTCACAAATGCAGAGATTTTTGATGACTCTATATTCTGTGGGAAAATAGCAATCATAAAGCATTCAAGTAAAGTTTTATGAAGAATTATGGTTGATGATAAAGGAAAAGGCTATTACTATTATTTTATTATTATTATAATTACTATTATTATTATTATTATTATTATTATTATTACATAATAGCTTCTTGAAGACTTAGCCATTCAGGACTGAGATTGAATAGACAGTAGGCAAAAGCAAAAGTGACAAAATTTAGAAATATGCAGCAGACATGCTATAATACATATATTTCTACCTCACAAATGTACTAATATAAGAAAAAGGCCAATCTGCCTCAACTGAATGTACCAGGATTTGCTGACTCCCCATGGGAGGACTAACCATTTCGGAGAGTTGAGGGAAAGGCTGGGGTGGGAGAGAGCAGGAGGAGGGGAGAGAGAGAGACCTGTGGTTGGTATGTAAAGTGAATAAAACATTTCTTACCAAAAAAGGCCATATGAAAAAATGCTTCCCTGTTTTTATGTGGTGTGAATATATAAAGTCTTTTATTTGGGCTGAAGGCTGTTTTCTTTAGTTTTGTGTTGAGAAGTGAAAGAGTAGAGAAACTTACTTCTAAAGATTCAAGATTACTCAAATCAAATCCTGAGTGAGTAGGTTAACCTTGAGTGCAATAAACATAATTTCCTAGGGTTTTTATATGCAGTGATACATTTAACCCTCAGCTAAATCTTACACAGCAGGTCCCTTTTTATAGACAAGAAGACTAAGGCACAGAGAGGTTAAATATCTAGTTAGAAATAAGTAGAACTAGTGTTTAAGGTCAAGGACTTGGCTCTTAAAATCATGCTATTCAACCAATACTCCTCAAATTGTTCCACACAAGAGAAACAGAAGGAACACTGTCAAACTCTTTTTATGAGGCTACAGTTACCCTGATACCCAAACAACACAAAGATTCAACAAAGAAAGAATTACAGATCAATCTCCCTCATGAACATTGATGCAAAAATACTCAATAAAATACTGGCAAACTGAATCCAAAAACACATCAAAAATATCATCTACCATGATCAAGTAGGCTTCATCGCAGAGATGCAGGGAATGTTCAACATACAAAAATCTGTCAATGTAATCCATCATATAAACAAATTAAAAGAAAAAAAACACATGATCATCCCACTAGATGCTGAAAAAGCCTTTGACAAAAATCCAAAACCCCTTTATGATAAAGATCTTGGAGAGATCAGGATACAAGGAACATAACTAAACATAATAAAGACAATTTACACAAAGCCGACAGCCAACATCAAATTAAATGGAGTGAAACTCAAAGCAATTCCACTAAAATTAGGAACAAGACAAGGCTGTCCATTCTCCTCATATCTATTCAATACAGTACTCCAAGTCCTACCTAGAGGACTAAGACAACAAAAGATGATCAAGGAGATACAAATTGGAAAGGAAGAAATCAAACTTTCACTATTTGTAGATGATATGATAGTATACATAAGTGACACCAAAAATTCTACCAGGGAACACCTAAAACTGATAAACTCCTTCAGTAATGTGGCAGGATACAATATTAACTCAAAAAAAAATCAGTAGCCCTCCTATAAACAAATGATAAATGGGCTAAAAAAGAAATCAGAGGCTGGGTGGTGGTGGCATACACCTTTAATCCCAGCACTTGGGAGGCAGAGCCAGTCAGATCTCTGTGAGTTTGAGGCCAGTCTGGTCTACAGAGCGAGATCCAGGACAGGCATCAAAACTACACAGAGAAACCCTGTCTTGAAAAAAAAAAAAAGAAAAAGAAAATCCCGAATAAAAACAAAAACAAAAGAAATCAGAGAAACATCACTATTTACAATAGCCACAAATAATATAAAATATCTTGGGGTAACTCTAACCAAACAAGTGAAAGACCTGTATGACAAGCACTTTAAGTCCTTGAAGACAGAAATTGAAGAAGATATTAGAAAATAGAAAGATCTCCCATGCTCATAGATAGGAAGAACCAACATAATAAAAAAGCCAATCTTACCAAAAGCAATCTACAGATTCAATGCAATCTTCATCAAAATCCCAACACAATTCTTCACAGACCTCAAAAGAATACTCGACTTCAAAGGAAAAAAACAAAAAACCCAGGATAGCTAAAAGAATCTTTTACAATAAAGTAACTTCTTTAGGCATCACCATCCCTGACTTCAAGCTCTACTTTAGAGCTATAGTAATAAAAACAGCTTGGTTTTGACATAAAAACCAACATGTGGACCAATGGAATCGAATTGAAAACCCTGACATTAATCCACACACCTACGAACACCTGATTTTTTGAGAAAGAAGCCAAAAACTGTACAATAGAAAAAAAGAAAGCATCTTCAACAAATGGTGCTGGCATAACTGGATGACAACATGCAGAAGACTGCAAACAGATCCATATCTATCGCCATGCACAAAACTCAAGTTCAAACGATCAAAGATCTCAACATAAATCCAGCTACACTGAACTTGATAGAAGAGAAAGTAGGAAGTAGCCTTCAACGCACTGGCACAGGAGACCACTTCCTAAATGTAACACCAGGAGCACAGACACTGAGATCGACAATTAATAAATGGGACCTCCTGAAACTGAAAAGCTTCTGTAAGGCAAAGGACACAGTCAGTAAGACAAAAGGACAGCCTACAGAATGGGAAAAGATCTTCAGCAACCCCACATCTCACAAAGGGCTGATCTCCAAAATATATAAAGCATTCAAGAAACCAGACATCAAAATACCGAACAATTCAATTTAAAAATGGGCTACATATCCAAACAGAGAATTCTCAACAGAAGAATCTCAAATGGCCGAAAAACATTTAAGGAATTGCTCAACATCCTTAGTCGTCAGGGAAATACAAATCAAAACAACTCTGAGATACCATCTTACACCTGTCAGAATGGCTAAGAGATACCATCTTACACCTGTCAGAATGGCTAAGATCATAAACACTGAAGACAGCTTATGTTAGAGAGGATGTGGAGCAAGGGGAACACACCTCCACTGTTAGTAGGAGTGCAAACTTGTACAGCCACTTTGGAAATCAGTATGGCAGTTTCTCAGAAAATTGGGAATCAATCTACCTCAAGACACAATGATACCACTCTTGGGCATATACCTAAGAAATGCTCAATCATACCACAAGGACACTTACTCAGCTATGTTCATAGCAGCATTATTTGTAATAACCAGGACCTGGAAACAACCTAAATGCCCCTCAACTGAAGAATGGATTAAGAAAATGTGGTACGTATACACAACAGAGTACTGCTCAGCTGTTAAAAAAAAAAAACAATGACATCATGAAATTTGCAGGCAAATGAATGGAACTAGAAAATATCATCTTGAGTGAGGTAACCCAGACTCAGAAGGACAAACACAGTATGTACTCACTCATAAGTGGATACTAGATGTAAAGCAAAGAATAACCAGACTACAACCCACACACAGCTCCAAAGAAGCTAGGAAAAAAGGAAGACCCTAAGAAGGATGCATGGATCACCTTGGGAAGGAGAAATAGATGAGATCTCCATGAGTAAATTAGGGATGAGGGACAATAGAGGGTAGGGGATGGGGGATGAGAACATGAGGGAATGGGATGGTCAATCTGGGGGAGAGACAGAGTGGGAGAGCAATGAAAGATATTTTGATAGAGGGAAACATTATGGGTTAAGGGAGAAACCTGGTGCTAGGGAAGTTCCCAGATATCTACAAAGACGACCCCAGATTAGACTCCTAGCAATAGGGAGAGGGTGCTGGAACTGGCTTACCCCAGTAATCAGATTGGTAAATACCCTAACTGTCATCATATAGCCTCCATCCAGCAACTGATGGAAGCAGATGCAAAGATCCACAGCCAAGCACCAGCCCGTGCTCCTCTGGGAATCCAGTCGGAGAGAGAGGAGAGGATTATATGAGTAAAGGGAGTGGGGAGTCAAGATCATGATGGGAAGTCTACAGAGACAAGTGAACCAAGCTCGTAGGAACACATGAACTTTAGACCAACAGCTGTGGAGCGTGTATGAGACTGGACTAGGCTTTCTGCATATGGGACAGTTGTGTAGCTGCGTCTGTTTGAGAGGCCCCTGGCAGTGGGATCAGGATCTATCCCTGGTGCATGAGCTGGCTTTCTAGAGCCCATTACCTATGGTGGGATGCTTTGTTCAGCCCTGATGCAGGGGGAGGGGTTTGGTCCTGCCTCAACTGAATGTACTAAACTCTGCTGACTCCCTATGGAAGTCCTTACCCTTTTGGAGGAAAGGATGTAGGGTGGGGGAGGCTGCAGGGAAGCAGGAGGAGGAATGAGAGGGAGATCTGTGGTTGGTATGTAAAATGAATTTAAAAATTTCTTAAATAATAATAAAAAAGATCACACTATTCAGCTGGGTGTGGTGGTGCATGCCTTGGAGGGGGAGGCAGAGACAGGCAGATCTCTGTGACTTCTAGTCCAGCCTGGTCTACAGAGTGAGTTCCAGGACAGTCAGGACTATTACACAGATAAACCCTGTCTCAAAAAACAAGACAGAAAAAAAATACCATGGTATTCAATATATATACTACACCTCTAGAGTTTATAATAAATACTTAGCTGTCTTTGTGTGAGATTTTCTTTTTTTAAGGTTGTAATAAGAACTTACTCGGTCGTAGCAAAGAAGTGTGGAAAAATTTGGAGTTTTCTGTTGATGTACCAATTCAACAAAACGAGCACAGTACACAGCATCTATTGCCGAGAAAATGCAGCGAGGAAATATACACAGCTGTAGAAATTTTGTGATGGTCTCATTTTTGGTTGACTCTAAAAATAAAAGAAGAATGTATTAAGCAGTAATCTTCTTCCTCAAGTGCCTTAAGGCTACCAAACATGACAACATTTTAACTGCAGTGTACAGAATGCTATAAAACCACAAACTATGGGATAAAGCTTCATAATCACTCAACTCTATGGACACTTTTCTATCTACAATTTCCAAGAAATACGACTCTATAGAGAAAATCTGAGTACTAAGCTGCCCATATTATCATTATAAGCTAATTTTATTTCAATTGCCAACTGAATCATCAGTCACTTTGGTGAACATATGAAGTTGATTGTGCTGTAATAAATAACTAATGAAGGGAACAGTGAACAGAGCTGAATATGAACATAATCACTTGAACACCTCCAAAGTTAGAAATGTTTGCTTTTACAATTTAATAGCAGCAGGAATGTACAATCCCAACAACTTACTTGCTAAAAGCCAGTTGTCTTTTTCCAATTTTAGTCTCTGAAGAACTCTCTGAACATGTTCCATCTGCTTCTTTTCTTCTTCAAGAAGCTTGTCCTGAAGGGCTGTGCAGCGTTCCTTCTCTTTTTTCTTTTTATTTGGAGGCTACAAAGTAAAGTCACATATTTTTCTAACTGTATCTACATTGCCTCCCTTCATGTATTAAGTCTTTAAAGAGAAAAATGATACTTTATAATTATTTTAGCATGATTGTACAGTAGGTATTACTCAATAATTTTCCTTCCATTCAACACATCCAAATCAGTATCACAGAGTCTTCAGACATCTTCTGAACATGTCACCTTCCTAACAGCGGTGGTATCGTTCTGAGGCAAAAATGAAGTCACCTTTGACCTTCTTTCATTCAAATATCCCACTTGTTTACAAGTCATATGTACTGCCACTGTCTCTAGCACAGCCTATATTCTCAGTACCACATAGCCAAGTACCCAGAAAGACATGCAGCCAGTATCTAGCCTTATATTAGATCCTCCCCTTATCAAAAGCACTCTTAATATTACTTTCATAATCTTTCTAAGGTACCATTTTTACATCTCTTACTTCCCAGCTGAAGTATCTAAACAAGCTCCGAATTGTATCACATTTACAATTCTGCCTGATTTTCAGCATATGCCCAATTTGTTACCAACCTCGTTTTTCAAATACATCATCAAGCCCATTCAGTAGAGTAAAAGAGGTCTCCTTAAAGCCCATACTACTCCCTATATTTGCTAGATTATATACATATACACACACAATAATGTATAATAATAATCCTTTGGGAACTTCTACTGCTCTTGAAATAGGAAACAAACAAATCACCTTAGGTTGCTATGATAGTGTTCAGCAGAAAAGACATGAATGTTTTGTATTCCCTAATCATAATTTCCATCCATTTGCTAAAATCTTGCCCAACCCATCGAGAGGTTACCATTAAATCTACTTAAAATATTATAGAGCAATAAGATTGTAGAATCAAGAATCTTGAACTTGCAGGGACAATACTGCATAAATATCACAATTATTGCACTTGTGTTGCTACAATAAAACCTACCATTTCCTGATTGTCATCAATCGCTTTCATCTGGACTTTAAGTTTATTGACTTCTCTTTCATAGCTGGTATGTGGAACTGCAAGGTCATACATTGTCAATGACCAAAATGTAGCGTAGAACTGAGGGCTGATATCATCCCAGACTTTGGAAACGTGTAAGGAGACCACTGCTTCATGGACAGGAGCCATCACCATCTCACATGATGTAATGTATTTATGGACTTTATGTTGCTGTTTACTTCCCTTTTCTGATTTTTTAAGTTCATCGTATTTTGACTGGAGATAAAAAGTTAAAACATATCACATATACTTATACAAAACTGTAATGACAATTCTAGCTATTCCAAGATAAATTATCTCTGAAATCTGTTCCAATCCTTAGTTTCATGTTCTCAACTAGAAGTTTCTTTTCAATAAAATTTGACCTACTAACTCCAATAAGACATATGTCAAGAAGCTGGACTGCCACTAAGAAAGGTTATAAAAAGTTACTGAGACTACTACCTCAGTGACCAAATGTCCAGTTTTGCCAGAGACTTAGGAGTTTCCCAGAATGCAAGACTTCAATGCTGAAACTGACAACATTCCATACAGAGCGACCAGCTACTTTAGTCTACTGCCAAGCCAAATAAAATTTTCCATAAGTACCTGCAGTAAATTAAATTGAAATTGTGTGAGAACTGACGCTACAGTTTTTTTTTTGTTGTTGTTGTTTTGTTTTGTTTTTGTCCTGACTGGTGTGTCCTAATTAAGAAATCAGAGGAAGGCTATACTTTTAATTATATGAGGTAAAAATGAATCTATTAGTGCAGTGATAGTGACATAATTTTTAGTTCATAGAATATATGTCAAATGCAACAAAGAAAGTTAATACACTGTCTCATGTCTTTCAGCCATTTTATAATGAAAGACCTCTTGCCAAGAAAATTTTACTTGGTTTAGGCATCACCCGTAAGGTGAATCTAAAAGTCCTATAACCAGTTGCTTCTTTACATTAGAAAAACATTGAAATCATTCAGTTCATGCTAAATATGTAACCCCCAACCAGATGATTGTCAGCCAAAGGTCCTGCTTCAGTTCTGCACTGACAGGTAATAGTCTCAGCTAGACTAAAAGCATATGAAGTCTGTGGTGGTATTTTATTTGTACTGAAATGTGATTTTAATTGTATGTTAATAAATAAAGTTGCCCGGGGGTCAGAGCTATTAGAGCCATAGCAAAAGCTGGGCGGTGGTGATGTACGCCTTTAATCCCAGCACTTGGTAGGCAGAGCTAGGTAGATCTCTGTGTGTTCAAGGATACAGCCAATAGACAGTGATGAGGCAGTCATGTGGTTGGTTTTACAACCAATGAGAAGGCAGAACAGAAAGTCTATATAAAGACAAACAGACAGGAAGTGGGTCTCTTTTGGAGAGGTCTCTTGGCTGAAGAGGCTAGCTGCAGCAGGCAGGTAAGGCTCTTAGCTCTGATCTCTTGGCTTTCTTCTTTGCATTGGTTCTGTGTTTCTTATTTAATAAGACAGTTGCTTACATCTACAGAAGTCCACTGCATTTAATGGTATGTCAAGCACAATCCAGGAATCCTCTAATTGTTCTAGAAGTAGGATTATTTATTTCTTTTTATTCCCATGCTAGAGAGCATGCTATGAACTACTAAAACTACAGAACTGATTAAGCTACAAAAAACATTAGCTACAGGAAAGTATACCAATTATATCAGAGACCAAGAAGAACAATAACTAGAGTAAAAGGGATGTTAAATTTAGAAAACAGATTTTGCTGAAGGTAACTAATATGAATTTAGATGAACAGAATGACATCTGCTGAGGTTCTAACAAGTCATGAGATCAAACAGTGCTGAAACTACTTGCATATGACAATCTTACTACCTAAGTGGAAAATCTCTAGACCAACGGGAACAAGGAAAACCTCCATTTCAAATCTGTTTCAAGATGAGGCTCAATGATTAAAAGTAAAACTGAAGTTATAGGTATGAGAAGACTGAATTAGCACCAATCTTCCTATTTCTGTGTTCCGGAATCTGTGACTTCTATTGGTAGGCATTCCACTAGAATTTGGTCAGAAAAAAAAATAGGCCTGATCAAAAAGATAGTTATACTTCATCTACAATGCCAAGTTCCCTTATCTAAATTAAACTAACACTTAGGTTCACATCTTCACTCAAACAGAGAATTAAAGAGTACTACTATACTTCTCATTTATGTCCAAAAAGCTTTTTGTCAGGCCAAGAATCTAATCATTATTGGTTGAATAACTCCCAAAAGAGAGTCTGTGGTAGCCAATTTACTGAGGGGAACCTGCAGTTACCCACTTTTCCTCTCTCAGCATTTTAAAAGAAGGGTTTTATTTTTAATTGTATGTCTTCTCTTTCTGTGCCTCTGTGTGTGTGTGTGTGTGTGTGTGTGTGTGTGTGTGTGTGTGTGTGTGTGAGAGAGAGAGAGAGAGAGAGAGAGAGAGAGAGAGAGAGAGAGAGAGACAGAGAGAGAGAGAGAGAGAGAGAGAGAGAGAGAGAGACAGACAGACAGACAGACAGACGGACGCACACACAGAGAGGCAGATAGAGACAGAATATGTGTGTATGTGTTGCATGTATATGGGTACCTGTGGAGGCCAGAGGATATTGGATGCCCTGGAACTGGAATTATGAGCAGTTGAGACTCTCCCAACATAGGTGCTAGGAACCAAGTTTGGGTACTCTGTATGCCATATCTCCAGCCCTCTCATCAATTTCATATACATTTTCCCTCATTCATCAAAAGCTCACTGAGAGGGTTTCACCTAAGAAGCCAAGTTAAGGGAGTGTGGATGCCCACCCAATTGCACCTTAGGCTGCTAAGGCACTCTCTTTCCAAAGAGGCATGTTGCTTACATGGGTGAGTTGGGGGACACTTATTAGTGCCCGGAATAAATAAATGCCACCGTGTGTTTACTTCTCCCTAAACCCTGAGAAGGAAATGACATGTCTTTTATTAGATTTTCAACTCTTAAAAGAAAAATAACATTTTTCATGGCAAAAAAAGGTAAGTCATAGGTATGAATGACCTGCTCCATTTTTTGACCAGGAATAGCTCAGCCAACCTCAGCCAACCTCAGCCAACCAGGTATTCCTGTTTGCTAGGATTCATTACCACTGATTAGGTGTTCTCAGAATAGTAAAATGCAATATGAAACTCCTGAGATGAAGCAATTCTTCCACCTAAGTTCTTCAAGAAATCAGATCCTATGTTTTTATGGGTGAGACTTCTCTGATGCAGTCAGGGTAAGAGTATAAGACATTAACTATACATAAATAGCATGGAATTCTCTGGAATGATAGATTATAAAGGAGAACAAAAGCGTCCCTTGTTCCCATTATCCCTCTAGAATATAAAGGACAGGAATTGCTGCATTGTGCCATTGAAGTGGTCATTAAGTCAAGACAGACTGTAGCAGTTCCTAAGTAAACACTAACACAGTAGGCTCAATGACACGATCAGATGAACTCATCATTTCCCCCTAGTGTCTTTTATTATACCTCTGTTACACATCAGTGCCCCTACAGGGAATAAAGAGGGAATCTTAGTTGAAGAGAAGGGGACCGATACCACCTACAGTATAGAATTAAACCATTTCACCCCATAAATTGGAGTGAAAACCACAAACAGTGTAAAACTAAAAACAAAGAGCAGAAAGGCCAGAATCCAAGTAAACAGAATATGGAGAATATGTTGGGTATCCATGAATTGACTATGGCCCTGTGGGGAAAGGAATCAAGAAGACCTGTTTTATAAAGCAGCATCTCATTGCTCACGGTTGAGACAAGAATAGTAACAGAACATCAGAGTAATTCTCCAGGAGAGACAATCTGTATTTATCAAATTGAAGTGTATTCAAAAATCAAATATTTCTGTGACAATTTAGAATTACTCTTGAAAGCCAATGAAGATGTTTGTACTTACCGAAATATGGTGTGCATACATTGGTCTAGACAGAAAAAATGCTGCATCGTGAGGTGTATGAAATTCATTACAGAGCACGTCAATTGAAGGCACTCGCTTTATATAATCTTCTGTACTTAGATTGGATGCTAAAAACCCACCAAACTGTACTAGGGTATCATGACACTAAATTAAAAATAAGACAAAAAAAACCCAGATGTTAACATTTTATAAAACCAATATAAACCTTTTACAAATGATTAAAATATGTTACTTTAACAGAATTTTGATTGAAAATTAAGAATTCCGATTTTAACAGTACAGGCAGAGACAGAAATGAAGAGCATGGTGTTCGGTGAAATAAATGAATGACAGAAAGGCAATTTTCACCTATTCCCACTTATACATAAAGCCTACATTAATGTTGACTCTTACAAAAGTAACGAGAAGAAGAGTAGATACTAAAAGCTAAGAGTGTCACTGGAAAAGGGATAGGGAGGTGTGGGATTTTTTTGTTTGTTTGTTTTTTTGAGACAGGGTTTCTCTGTGTAGCTTTGCGCCTTTCCTGGAACTCGCTTTGTAGACCAGGCTGGCCTTGAACTCACAGAGATCAGACCGCCTCTGCCTCCCGAGTGCTGGGATTAAAGGCGTGCGCCACCACCGCCCGGCTAGGTGTGGTATTTTTAATACTAAAACACATTTATTTACATAGGAGAAGTAAGTTCTAGTGATCTACAGCCAGCACAGACTGGCTATAGCTTATTGCAATTTGTGACATATCTTATAAAGATCTCGAAGAAAAGAGTTCAATATTTCTCAACACAAATGATGTTTAAAAAGATGAAAATACAAATTATCAATTTTATCATTTACACATTATATACATGTACTGAATTATGACAATGTACCCTTTCAACACGTACAATCACTAGATGTGAAATAAAATATTTAAATTAAAACAAGGCTTATATATTCACATACTTAGTCAAATATATTTTCTATGTGGCTCTAAAAAAGGTGAAAGAGCATGCAGTCTCTAGGCACAGTGACACATATCTATAGCCCAGTACTCAGGAAGCAGAAGGCCATCATAAGCTCAAGGCTAGCCTGAGCTACATCTTCAAATATGGATATAAAACCTAGAGTAACAGCAGAAACCTTGAAAGTCAAAAGGGACCACTATGGTGGGGGGAACAATAGAGAGAGGAGGAACAAGTTTCAAGTGACCTGAAGAGGGAAATGGAGAGAACAAGGGGATCTTAACTCTGGAAAGGGAGGAAAGTAAACAGAAAAAGGGAGGATGAGGGCCAAATAAAAGTAAGGATGTCTTCAAAAGTCATAAGGAATCATAACTATTAATTATCTACATAAAGATACCTATAATACACATAAATCAATGTTTAAATATATAGATTTAATGAAAATTTTCCATCTGAGCTGACAATACTCCCCTTGAGAGCTATAGACGATCTAACAAAAACTCCAACAATAGGTATGAGAAGC
The DNA here is from genome assembly GCF_949786415.1 of Peromyscus eremicus. Taxonomy (NCBI): domain Eukaryota; kingdom Metazoa; phylum Chordata; class Mammalia; order Rodentia; family Cricetidae; genus Peromyscus; species Peromyscus eremicus. The sequence goes on from NC_081439.1 coordinate 103,895,941, forward strand.
CCCCTTTTGAGTTGCTAACCAAGGATTGTCCAAAGGACTCTCAAAACATGTATCTAAAATCCTATAAAACAATATACATAAGCAATGAGAAGTCAATTCCTTTGTCATTGTTTATAGAATTATATTACACACAAAAATATTTTTTTAGTCAACAGAACGTATTTAAGTATTAGTAATCTTACTACTAAGAAATAAGAGAAAATATGTACTGTGCTGCAACTGAAATTACAGATTTCCAGAGATCAAAAAGGAAGGCAAGCAATTTGATAATGGCCTTTCATAAGATGGAATGTCTAATTAACTGAAAACCTTACACATAGCATCTCCTACACCCATCTCTTAACTATCATAATTTGCACAGAAATAGAGGACCTATTTAGGGAATAGAGATGTTTCACATTCATATGCTATGTACAAATGATGTTTCAAATGACATCACAATCTCTATTTTATCAGGATTAAAGAAACCCACACACACACACACACACACACACCCCAAAGATTCATTCACTCACCTGGTCATAGAGCTTTCCCACAAGTTTCAAGTGTTTCTCTCCACCCTCTTGAAAAATTACCCCATTCCTCTGCTGAGCCATAAGTAAACAGAGAGGAAGAGCAAGATCATGATCGAGTAGTGCATCCTTTAATCTCTGAGAAGATTTTTTAGTGTTTCTGATCTGGCCAAAATAACCACCCTGCATAAACAGAAGACACAAAGTTAATGTTCTATGTGATGTACTCCATGCTGTCTCACTGGAAAGAGAGACAGAAGAAAACTGAGACACAATCTTTTAAAATATTTCTGAGCTAGGAGTTACAATCCAAGCACCAGGAATGCAGAGCAAGGGGGATCAAGAATTCAAGACCATCCTTAACTACACAAGTTCAAGGCCAGCTTGGGCTATAAGGGAACCTGTCTCGAAAAACTAGAATAATAAAAAGAAACGTCTGGCTTAACATAAAACAACACCAGAATAAAATAAAGCATTTCTGTATCCTATATTCATTCTCCTTAACAAATTTGCTTTAATGATACTATTATTGATTATAATCTAGCTAATGGTAACTCAACTGTGTTTAAACTTATTCTGTTTCCATTCTTTACTCTGTAGTCTCTTATAAAGGATTATTTTTCATTCGGTGAAGAGATTTAATAGACTGTGATAAAGATTTATTCCAGTGAATATATCAAGGAAAATGGAAGATCTAGTATTTCTCTTCAGTACAGATATAAGTTATTGTCTTTTATACTTTCAGTTTTTTGTTGGTTTTTCTCTTGCTCCAATTACTAGTATATCACAGCTCTTTAAAAAAATGTAGTAGTGGTTTTGAGAGAACACGTATTGCTTTGACATTAGGCTTTAGGTACTTATATACTGTGTGGATTCTATACTATAACCACACATACAGTATTTTCTATTTACCTGTGTGTGGCAAGTATGTTCCAGAACCCACAGTGGATAAATGAAAATTGCAGATGGTAACAAATTCTACACAAATTATGATTTTCTATGCATATATACCTATGACAAAGCTTAATTAGGCACAGAAAAAAATAGCAACAATTAATAAAACAATCAGAATGATACAATAAAAGTTACATGAACATGGTCACTCTCCAATATGTTATTGTATTGCATTCATCATTCTTATGATGACATGAGATGAAACAATACTTACGTACAGTGATGAAGAATTGAAAAACTTAAGCAAAGGTTACCTGAATACAAGCATATTACAATACAGCCAATGGACAACTAAGACTACTATTGACATAGCCAATATGATAAAGCAAAATGGATGTTATGTCACTACTGAGTACAGTATGGATATGCTGGCCACAAAGGGATAGTTTATTTGCCAAAAGTGAAAAAAAAAGAAAGGCTAAAGATTTTCATTATTCTACACAGAATGGACCTCAAACTAAAAATATTTAATTTATTTATTTCTGGATTTTTTTCTCTTTAATTTTGAATTGTGGTTAACTATGGGTAATTGAAACCTTGAAAATCAAAACCATAGATAAAGTGGGACCATACATAGTACATTTGATTTTAAAAATTGAATGAACAGGAATAGCAGTTCCTACCTCAGCCTTTAGCTGCTCCCCACCAGTCATGGCCTCTAACTGCTCTGTTGTCATTTCCTCTGTAATTTCGATTCCTGCCATTTTTTGTACCACTTCTTTCAATATTAATAGATCAAAGCTAGTACAAAAAATTAAGAGACCATAGTTAAAACTTCAAATATGAAAAATACATAACAATTAATATCCTGAGAATATTTAGACATAAATAAAATAGTTGTGTCACTTCTAGTGCTACAATGAAAATATTTCATGTTTATCTTTGATTTTTTTACCTGGATTAATTTGAACTTTGTGGATAGGATACAAAAATTAAATAAGAAACATATTCATACATTCCTTACCCAAACTTCATATTTTTACTCACAGTTTTCATTTGCATCCTCCCTTCCCTTTCTCCCTCCCCTCCTCGACCTCTCTCATTCTGTTTTGATTGTTAATAAATATGAAATGTTCCCCAAGGGTTCATGTGTTAAGGATTTGATCCCAATTTGGTGGCACTATTTTGGAAGGTTCTTGAAACTTTAGGTGAGGCCTAGCTGGAGAAAACAGGTCACTGGGAATATCCTCTCAGGGGCCCCTTTGCCCTCTCACACTTTTTGTCTGTCTGCCTCTGTGTCTCTTTCTGTTTGTGTCTGTTTCTCTCCCTCTTTTCCTCCTCCCTCGCCCCCACCAGAGTCTCTTCCTTTCTTGCTCTCAGTTCTATAAGGTGCTAGCTCTGTCCAAGCACACCCCCTTAAGCAGTGATATTTCGCCTCACATCATACCAAAAGCAGCATAGTTACTACCTCCAGACTGAACACTCTGAAACAGAGGACAAAACAATCATTGCTTTCATGTTGCTTCTTTCAGGGATTTGGCACAAAATCCTTTACAGAATGAACAGGAAGAGTAAATTGTTTAAACCATGGTCGTTTACTCTCTCAAATGTCTAAGAATGTGCATTAGAACAGAGCCACGTGTTCACACAACCACAGCCGTTACCAACTTCAGTAACTCTAATATTTAATCTACTATTCATATTTCATTTTCATCAGCTGCCCCAATAATATTTTCTTTCTCCTCCAATTCAGGATGCTCAGTAAGTTTACCAGTAGAAAGCCATCTGCCTAAAACTCCAAACAATAAAAATGAATAAAGCCCTGCAATACTCCCACATAATTAGAAAAAAGAGGGGGAAGAAGGACAGACAAAGGGAGAAGTGCCCAAGTTGTGGTATCTGAGCCTAAAGTAAAAGATGTTGCGAAAACACTAAGCATGTTCTAGTTATGTGTTAATAGGTACATTTTTGAGACATAGTCTTACTATATAGCCCATACTAGCCTCAAACTCACGGTTTTCCCCTAAATGTTCTGGAATTATAAGCATCTGCCACAACAGCTCGCTAGGTATGCGCTTTTATTTGCAACATTTAGAACTGTCACTGGGAATAACACTTTGTGACTTCTATAACTTTCTTTAATTACGTAATTTTCCCAAAGGTAAAAGTACAGCTATCAATACACAAGTTACTGGTCAAAGGTATACTTTTCTAATATTCTTTTTTTTTTTTTTTTTTGGTTTTTCGAGACAGGGTTTCTCTGTGTAGCTTTGCGCCTTTCTTGGGACTCACTTGGTAGCCCAGGCTGGCCTCGAACTCACAGAGATCCGCCTGGCTCTGCCTCCCGAGTGCTGGGATTAAAGGCGTGCGCCACCACCGCCCGGCTACTTTTCTAATATTCTTATCAGGGGCTTCTTTTCAATTTGCCATGCTTTCTCAAACCAGACTGTTTCATGCGAACTAATACACATCTACCCACGAGGCATTCAGAAGTTTGAACACTGTTTTAACTAAACAGTCACAAATATGTATTGACAATAAAGCAAATTAAATTGGCGATTCAAACTAGTGTTCTCATGGCTTGTAGAAAGAAACAAGTAGCACACAGGCGCGACAGAAATGACAAGGCTAGAAAGGGTGTCCCAACAAAACACAGTTTATGTATTTTTATTTTTTTCCCAAAGTCAAAATAGCACCTGTTTGAAACACCAAAGAGCTTTTACTTTTTTGTTGGCTTTATATCAGAAAGAGCCTATAAACAATATAGATTTATCCGATTATAATCAATCTACTGGTGCTATCTATTCAAAGCCTAAGCACTGCCACTGGCCCCACAGTATTTACAAAAAAGGAAACAGTTAAAATCACATTAGTCTTACATATCTCTAAAGTCACATTCCAAAAGTGATTGTTTTTTTACTATAGCCTCCCTTAAAGAAACATTTTATCAAACGTGCAATGTAGTAATCAACAGTGCATTATGTTTTGTCATAAAAGGATATTCAACATTCCCTATTAACCGTGTACTCAAAAGCTTAATAATAATAAGTTAACTATTCTTTTAATGAGTCCTGTATGTAGCCAAATACTATAATACTAAAGAAACTCTCTCTCTGTATTAACTTCTAATTTATCTTCAAGATTCGATATACAGCGGGCATAGTGGCATATGACTTTTTAATCCAAGCACTCAGGAAGCAAAGGCAGTCCTCTGAGTTCAAGACCAGCCTACACTTCGTAGTGAGTTCCAAGATGGCCAGGGCTACATGGTGAGACCCTGTGTCAAAAAATTAATTCTCTATATATGTAACAATAATACTTAAGAGGTTGAGGGAAGATCTTAATTTTGAGGACAGCCTGGACTGCAAATGACATTCTCCCTTAAAAAATACAGTGTAGAAATAAGTAGGTATTCCAGTTGATATCTGAGTCTTTCAAAGTAACAGGAATCTCAACATTCCAAAACCACCAGAAGTGCTTGAATTATTCAATTTCATATACATATAATTTACCTTTTGCCTGCCTTTAACTGATTGGCTACATACTGAAGAAGACCAGCAAGATCAATCGGGTATTTACGGAACACTGCACCACAGAAACTAGCCAGACCTACATGAAATAAAAAATAAAAACAGTTATGAAACCAAAAGTACAGTAAGTATAATTTCAACAAATACAATTTCTAAAGTAAAATGAGGTATGA